>NC_084602.1:41248483-41493483 GCF_033807715.1 Cololabis saira
TGAGACAAAATTATTATGAGATTGGCCCCAGAGCAACAAAACTCTTAGCAAAACGTATACGAAAACAGCAAGTAATAAGTACCATACAGAAAATCAGGGATCCACTTAGCAATGAGATAATACATGAACCGGATGGTATAGAGAAAATATTTCAGAAGTTCTATGAAAATGTATACACAACCACTTGCTGCAAATGAGGAAGTAGTGAGAACTTTTTTTAAATCGAAGATTTATCATCAATTGGCGTTTCGCAAAATGAAAGACTGACGGCAGAAATTACAAGGAAGGAGATTATCAAAGCAATAAATTCATTGAAAAATAATAAATCTCCAGGGAGCAATGGCTATCCTGCGGAATGGTACAAGGTGTTTAAGGCAGAGTTGTTACCGGTACTTCAGGCGTCTTATTTGGACTCTTGCAGAAAAGATACCACCAACGTGGGCAGAATCAATTATTTGAATCATACCAAAACCAGGCAAAGATATGGACATATGTTAAAGGTCTAGGCCATCCTTACAGTGTGGTAGGACTTTCCATTCTTCATCTACCATCCTTACAGTGTGGTTGGGCATTGGCCAAGGACCATTGAAGTTGATTTATTTAATTTTTGGGGAAGACAATTTATTTAGGGTGCATCCAGTTTAAAGGACACGATAAGAGAACAAAACTGAATGCCGCAAACTGTTTATTTTCTGTGTGTTTAATACAGTGGATTTTCTAAAACTTACCTGCGTGTTCTTTTTCCTCATAGTGGTGTCCATTCCCTTCTCATTACTCCTACTTGTGAATCAAGAAAGTTCTGGTCCAGTGTGCACTTACCTGCCAGGTCGGTTACATAAAAGGTCAAACATTGAACAATCACTGCAAATGTGAAACTTGTTATCAACATTGTTCAACATGACTTGACCTCCAGCACAGGTGGGGTGGTGGGCGTCTGTGCGGAGGAGTCTGTCACAGGTGAATGAAAAGACAAGCATGTTACACACAATATGACAAACCATCTAAAACTGAATGTAATAGCTACAGATATTTTTTCTACCTTGATACATTCAACTGAATTTCACTGTGTAGGTACCAGCTGAGTCTCAACATCCACCTTCTTCCTCTTGGCAGCCTCAGCACGCCGTCCCTTACGAGGCATCCTGGCAGGTCCCAGCTTGCTGGAAAAAAAAAAGGCAGGAACATCCAAAAGTATGACCTACCTTTCTGCTGAATCAAAGTTGTCAGTGGTGTGTTAGTGTTAAAGAATGAATGAAGGCAGTGAGGTGATGTTACCTGTCAATGTGGTGTACAGATGACTATAAGTCCTCAGAGTCGGGTCTCTCTCTGGATCAAAGTTTGCAGGAAAAACTCTGGACACCAAATCTCAGTGTCAAGCTGTAAAAGTATATACAATATAAATAGTTAATTTTGAAAAGACAATTACTTGGAGCATTTTGCTAATAAAGTAGAGATTCCAATTTGGCAAAATCAAGTATAAAAAGTTTGTTGTGAATTTGTGACATCCGTACACAATGAAATTGAAATCATTCCAGCAGTAATATTGCAATCATTTTGTGTAGTTTCAGGTTTTTGTTGTTTACATATAGCCATACATTTGTGAATGTAACCACATGTACAGGAAGTGTAAGTTTTGTACAATTGTCTGCACTTTTCTAGAGGGATTTTTCTACACCAGCGGCATCATGTAGAAAGAGGGCGGCGCAATAAAAACGTGCGGACGCCACTTTCTATGCTCACAGTCAGATGTTCAAAAAGTGACTTGAACGTGAAAAGTTGCGGTCTTCAAACATCAAGGCTGGCGTTCGCATATTTGAGGTTTGGTCCGTTGGCGACGCCCACTGGTGATGCAGTGAAGTCCAGGATATGAGGAAACGTGACGTCATAAATAAGTTCACGACACGACAGTCCCCACATCACCAGATAAGTTACACACGAGTGGAACTGCAGCAATCTCACAATCAACCAACCACAGGAACATAAGGTAGGAACCTGTCAAGCTCCACCGTGGGACCTGTCTTTTTTTCCCCCTCTTTTCACACTCAGAGGTTCCAGCAATAACAGGCCAGAAGCCTATGAGCCAGTTTTCTCATCATTGCATGAAGCATACGGAGGCCGAGACAAAAATCTTTTTTTCTTCCCCGTGACGGAGGCCGAGACAAAAATCTTTTTTTCTTCCCCGTGACGGAGGCCGAGACCTAAACGGGTCTCTCCTCCCCGTGACGGAGGCCGAGACCTAAACGGGTCTCTCCTCCCCGTGACGGAGGCCGAGACCTAAACGGGTCTCTCCTCCCCGTGACGGAGGCCGAGACCTAAACGGGTCTCTCCTCCCCGTGACGGAGGCCGAGACCTAAACGGGTCTCTCCTCCCCGTGACGGAGGCCGAGACCTAAACGGGTCTCTCCTCCCGGTGACGGAGGCCGAGACCTAAACGGGTCTCTCCTCCCGGTGACTGAGGCCGAGACCCGGGCCGGTCTCTCCTCCCGGTGACGGAGGCCGAGACCCGGGCCGGTCTCTCCTCCCGGTGACGGAGGCCGAGACCCGGGCCGGTCTCTCCTCCCGGTGACGGAGGCCGAGACCCGGGCCGGTCTCTCCTCCCGGTGACGGAGGCCGAGACCCGGGCCGGTCTCTCCTCCCGGTGACGGAGGCCGAGACCCGGGCCGGTCTCTCCTCCCGGTGACGGAGGCCGAGACCCGGGCCGGTCTCTCCTCCCGGTGACGGAGGCCTATACGGGTCTCTCCTCCCGGGGACGGAGGCCTATACGGGTCTCTCCTCCCGGTGACGGAGGCCTATACGGGTCTCTCCTCCCGGTGACGGAGGCCTATACGGGTCTCTCCTCCCGGTGACGGAGGCCTATACGGGTCTCTCCTCCCGGTGACGGAGGCCTATACGGGTCTCTCCTCCCGGTGACGGAGGCCGAGAGCTAAACGGGTCTCTCCTCCCGGTGACGGAGGCCGAGAGCTAAACGGGTCTCTCCTCCCGGTGACGGAGGCCTATACGGGTCTCTCCTCCCGGTGACGGAGGCCTATACGGGTCTCTCCTCCCGGTGACGGAGGCCTATACGGGTCTCTCCTCCCAGTGACGGAGGCCGAGAGCTAAACGGGTCTCTCCTCCCGGTGACGGAGGCCGAGAGCTGAACGGGTCTCTCCTCCCGGTGATGGAGGCCTATACGGGTCTCTCCTCCCAGTGATGGAGGCCTATACGGGTCTCTCTTCCCGGTGACGGAGGCCGAGACCTAGACCGGTCTCTCCTCCCGGTGACGGAGGCCGAGACCCGGACCGGTTTCTCCTCCCGGTGTCGGAGGCCCAGACCTAAACGTGTCTCTCCTCCCGGTGACGGAGGCCGAGACCCGGACCGGTTTCTCCTCCCGGTGACGGAGGCCGAGACCTGGACCGGGTCTCTCTTCCCGGTGACGGAGGCCGAGACCAGGACCGGGTCTCTCCTCCCGGTGACGGAGGCCGAGACCAGGACCGGTCTCTCCTCCCGGTGACGGAGGCCGAGACCTGGACCGGTGTGTGATGATGCACTGTACAAACAAACCCACAACTCTTCATGGAACGCAACACAAAGAACTACGATTCCCATAATGCAATGCAGCCAACACAACTCCAGCATGTTAGTTTTCTTTTACAGCCTAAATCAGAAGAAAAGCCCCCAAATAAATTATTTTTCCAGCCTCACCTTCTGACAGGAGAGTCTCCAGCTGACGGATGATGTTTCTTTAAAGTTTTTACATGTTTTTCCAAGTTCCTTGTCAGGATGAGCGGTTTTTACTGGATATTTATCCTCATCATATTCAAATATTTCTACTTGAGGGAGGAGACGGACAGAAGGTTGTTCTGCCACATGTGGCTCGATTCCACTTTGATTATTATATTTAAAGAAACGTACATGGATTTGGGCGAACGCACAGTTTTGAACATTTGAATTTCTTTTTGCGTACGCAAGAATTTCACACACGGATTCACGTTGAAATCCACGCTCTTTGTACATGAGGCCCAGGTGATGACATCAGCAGTACTGATGACAGGAGCAGTATAACAGTACTGATGACAGCAGCAGTACTGATGACAGCAGCAGCAGGGATGAATAAGAGGGAAAATCATGAACTAAACTAAAAACTTAAGTTAGGCTGTTTCAAGTGGTGGATTAAACATTGACTAGTTTGTTTAATTTTGATAAATTTACCAAAAAATAAATAAAAAAAATAAGTCTTAAAAATCATTTTAATGCATAAACATTTTGCAAACATACACATGTATAATTTACAAAATACTCAGCACAGTCTGGAACAGAAAAAATATAAACAAGTTACTCCTTTTTAGTGTTATCTAATCAGTGTTTTGGTTGTGAACACAGCCGATTAAAATCACCAAAAGTTGATGAAACCTCAGAAACCAACGGTACGGTTATACCGAACCATTTTCCGATGAGTTGGATAAAACAAGAAATAAACTTAACAGAATAAAGTAGGTCTGCTCACCTCGACCGGGAGTTCAGAGTTATGCTAGGATTGGGGGCGGGGACAGGTGCAGCGGACCAATCAGATGTCAGGATGGGGAACGGGGACAGGTGCAGCGGACCAATCAGATGTCAGGATGGGGGGGCGGGGACAGGTGCAGCGGACCAATCAGATGTCAGGATGAGTTTCCAGGTAATTATAGGTGATTCATGTGAAGATGTATCACTCCCGCATAAGCACCACCGGTGCTGGATGCATTTAAAATAAAACAAGAGTGAGCTCTTTTCAGTCATGCAGCCACTTCCTTTGAGTGCAGCCACAGATTTAATAATTGTTATCAGGATCACCATTAGCTGGTACTGACATACCTCACCGACTCCTCCTGCGGTCCACACAAAACATAAGTGAAGAAATAAATGCATGTTAAGGTTCTTTGTATTCTTAACTGTAACTTTCAAAGTAAACCACCCAGTGGCGGGCGGTGCATTTCACACTTAGGCCTTCAGTGATGTCCAACTTAGTCAATAATTACCTTTCATTATGAAGCATTCATCACACCAGAACTGGAGAGAAGTTAGAAACACACTTAAGCACTACTAGGTATTGCATCATCACAGTTGTGTACAAAATGCTCCATTATCCGGCGCATTTAGAGAAAAAAAAAAAAAAAAAAAAAAAAAAAAAAAAAGACAAACCTGCGTCAGCAATTAACACATATCTGGTATGCTACAGTCAAAACTTAAAAACAAAAAGGGTCTTTAAAAAATCTTTCAAAAAAGTTGTATTAAAACAAGCCAATACATAAGCAAGCTTTAACACTTTACCTTGGTAAAAGAATCTTGATGCCAAAACGTGACATATCACGGCTTTCTGTGACCCGTTGCTCTGAGCACGACCACACTGCTGCGCCAATGCGCCAGATTTACTTACACTGCAGAAGGGCAATATTTTTTTGTTCCAATTTCAGTATATTGGTTATTTTAGTTTGTTATTATGGATTTGATATTAACGAAATAAATTATAAAAACATAATTCTGCTTGAATGACCCGTCAACTCCTGACTCCCAAATGGTGAGGAAAATTGTTGCAAGTCTTTCCCTCGTGGCTACAAACATCATAAAGTCATTAGGGCCTCAAGCCTCACCAAAAGTGAACATGACTGACTTGATTCTGCTTATGCCAGTGAGGGTATTTCAATTTGTGGGGGGGACTTTAATGCAGTCATAAATCAGTCGATACAACCAGCTTACGGAAAATAAAAAAAAATGTGTAAGGTATCCTTAGAAGAAATGGGAATGATAGACATATGGAGGAATCTGCACCCTCTTGAAAAGGACTACACACATTCGGCAACAAAGTGACTCCAGAATAGACTTTTTATTTATATATATATATATATATATATATATATATATATAGGGATAGATACAGAATAAGATTGGATGGGTGGATATCAGATCATAATACCTTGTTTTTAAAAATACATCTGAATGCCAGGAAAAAACAGACAGACAATCGGGAGACTAAATGTGGGGATACTCAAATGTTTTGTGGAACAATTAAAAAGGAGATTGGGCAATACATAGAAGAAGTTGATCTGCATATTGTATGGGACGCCTTGAAAGCTGTTCGAGGAAAGGTAATAGCCAAGATCACATTATTTAGAAACATAAGCATATCTGAACAACTCTGCAATATTGTGAGAATTAGCGCAACAATACCAGAGGACAAACAAATAGTATATGAACAAATTAAGGACATTAAAAAGATAAATTATATATTATTGGATGAATAAAAGACACCATAAAGAGACCCCACTTGAGATCAGTAAAGATCCAGTGGAAATTCAGCCCCCCCATACACAAAGTGGTATCCAAGCTGAATAGAATAGACTTTTTAAATATGGGGGATAGATACAGAGATAGATACAGAGTGACAGAGTACACAAAGTTGTATCCAAGCTGCTGCCCCGAGCTTTGCCAGTCAGGCCTCTTACAAACCCCAGACTGCCATCCAAATCAGAGATTTTCTCTGGCCAAGAGGAGAAAGAACCAGCATGTTCCACTGGCCTTCAGATCAACTCAGCACACCAAAAACATTTGAAAGAAAATTACTATAAGATTGGCCCCAGATCAACAAAACGTATAACAGCAAGTAATAAGTACAATACAGAAAATCAGGGATCCACATAGCAATGAGATAATACATGAACTGGATGGTAAAGAGACAATTTTTCAGAAGTTTTATGAAAATCTATACACACAACCACTTGCTTCAAATGAGGAAGTAGTGAGAACTTCTTTAAATCAACTAGATTTACCATCAATTGGCGTATCGCAAAATGAAAGACTGAAAGCAGAAATTACAAGAGATCAAAGCAATACATTCTTTGAAAGATAATAAAATCTCTAGGGAGCGATGACTATCCTGAGGAATGTTACAAGGTGTTTAAGGAAGGGTGTTTACCGGTACTTCAGGCCTCTTAAACAAAAATCAGATACCACCAACGTGGGAAGAAGCCATTATTTCAATCATACCAAGGAAAATACATCAACATTTGTAAGGTATCCTTAGAAGAAATTGGAATGATAGACAAATGGAGAAGTCTCCACCCTCTTGAGAAGGACTACACAGTATACAGCAACACAAAGTGACTCTAGAATAGACTTTAAATATGGGGGATAGATACAGAGTGATCCAGTGTGAGATTGGAGGAGTGGATATATCAGATCATAATACCTTGTTTTTTAAAATAAATCTGAATGCCAGGAAAAAAGACAGACAATCGGGAGACCAAATAAAGGTTTTGTAGCAGAATTAAATAGATCTGGCAATACAAAAGAGAATAACAATGGAGAAGTTGATCTGCATATTGTATGGGACGCCTTGAAAGCTGTTCAAGGAAAGGTAATAGCCAAGATTACACTATTTAAAAATATAAGCATTTCTGAACAACTCTGCAATATTGCGAGGATTAGAACAACAATACCAGATGACAAACAAATAGTATATGAACAGAATTAAGGACACAAAAATGAATGAGATATTATTGGATGAATAAAAGATACCATACAGAGACCCCACTTGAGATCAGTGAAGATCCTGTGGAAAATTCAGCCCCCCCATACACAAAGTGGTATCCAAACTGCTGCCCCGAGCTTTGCCAGTCAGGCCTCTTACAAACCCCAGACTGCCATCAAAGTCAAGACTTTCTCTGGCCAATAGGAGAAAGAACCAGCACGTCCACTTGCCTTCAGATCAAATCAGCACACCAGAAATATTTGAAACAAAATAACTATGAGATTGGCCCCAGAGCAACAAAACTCTTAGCAAACCGTATACGAAAACAGCAAGTAATAAGTACCATACAAAAAAAAAATCAGGGATCCACTTAGCAATGAGATAATACATGAACCGGATAGTAGAGAAATATTTCAGAAGTTTTAAGAAAATGTATACACAACCACTTGCTGCAAATAAGTAGTGAGAGCTTCTTTAAAATCAATTAGATCTACAATGAATTGGTGTATCGCAAAATGAAAGACTGACAGCAGAAATTACAAGGGAGATTATCAAAGCAATAAATTCATTGAAAAATAATAAATCTCCAGGGAGCAATGGCTATCCTGCAGAATGGTGCAATGTGTTTAAAGAGTTGTTGACGGTACTTCAGGCCTCTTAAAGAAAAATCAGATACCACCAACGTGGGCAGAAGCCATTATTTCAATTATACCAAGGAAAATACATCAAAATTGGTAAAGATATCCTTAGAAGAAATGGGAATGATAGAGATATGGAGGAGTCTCCACCCTCTTGAGAAGGACTACACAGTATACCGCAACAAAGTTCCTCTAGAATAGACTTTTTATATATGGGGGATAGATACAGAGTGGCAGAGTGGAATATTGGATGGGTGGATATATCAGATCATACCTTGTTTTTAAAAATACATCTGAATGCCAGAAAAAAGACAGACAAGCGGGAGACCAAATAATAAAGGTTTGGTAGAAGAATTAAAAAGAGGAGATCGGGCAATACAAAAGAGAACAACAATGGAGAAGTTGATCTGCATATTGTATGGGACGCCTTGAAAGCTGTTCGAGGAAAAGCGCGCGCCAAGATCCCACTATTTAAAAACATAAGCATGCATTTGCTCAGGGTGCTTTTGTTGATTGCACATAAAATGATCACAGTAAATTGGCTTAAGCCTCATCCACCCACACTGGACCCAAAGACTTAAGGATGTGAACTGTATGGACCACATAACGGCAAAGCTTCGACTCCAGACGGACTTGTATCTTAGGAAATGGACACCTGTTAGAATGTATTTAGAGAAGTGAGAATATCGTCTCTGTGCGACTGGACTAGTTGAATTTTCCTCTTTTTGTTATTTCTTTAGTATTCTGAAATAAGTGGACTTATGAGCAATATCCTTTCACCTCATGGCAATTTGAGATGTTATTTTGATACCAAGCTGTGAATTTGTACCTGTCATACTGTCAAGGAACTGGTTTCTAATAAATGTTCAAAAAAAAAAAAGAAAAAAAAAAAAAAAAACACATATCTGAACAACTCTGCAATACTGCGAGAATTAGAGCAACAATACCAAGGACAAACAAATAGTATATGAACAAATTAAGGACACCAAAATTAAGATAAGATATTATTGGATGAATAAAGGACACCGTACAGAGACCCCACTTGAGATCAGTGAAGATCCTGTGGAAATTCAGCCACCCCAAACACAAAGTGGTATCCAAGCTGCTGCCCCGAGCTTTGCCAGTCAGGCCTCTTACAAACCCCAGACTGCCATCAAAGTTGAGATTTTCTCTGGCCAAGAGGAGAAACGGCACGTTCCACTTGCCTTCAGATCAACTCAGCACACCAGAAATATTTGAAACAAGATTACTATTAGATTGGCCCCAGAGCAACAAAAACGAATACGAAAACAGCAAGTAATAAGTACCATACAGAAAATCAGGGATCCACATACCAATGAGATAATACATGAACCGGATGGTATAGAGGAAATATTTCAGAAGTTCTATGAAAATGTACACACAACCACTTGCTGCAAATGAGGAAGTATTGAGAACTTTTTTTTTTTTTTTTTTAAATCAACTACATTTACCATCGATTGGTGTATCGCAAAATGAAAGACTGATGGCAGAAATTACAAGGGAGGAAATTATCAAAGCAATAAATTAATTGAAAAATAAATCCCCAGGGAGCAATGGTTATCCTGCGGAATGGTAAAAGGTGTTTAAGAGTTGTTACCGGTACTTCAGGCCTCTTAAAGGAAAATCAGATACCACCAAGGTGGACAGAAGCCATTATTTCAATCATACCAAGGAAAATAAAGCATATCAAAATGTGTAAAGATATCCTTGGAAGAAACGGGAATGAAAGACATATGGAGGAGTCTCCACCCACTTCAGGACTACACAGTATATGGCAACACAAAGTGACTCTAGAATAGACTTTTTATATATGGGGGATAGATAGAGTGACCGAGTGGAATATTGGATGGGTGGATATATCAGATCATACCTTGTTTTTAAAAATACATCTGAATGCCAGGAAAAAAGACAGACAAGCGGGAGACCAAATAAAGGTTTGGTAGAAGAATTAAAAAGGAGATCGAGCAATACAAAAGAGAACAATGGAGAAGTTGATCTGCATATTGTATGGGACGCCTTGAAAGCTGTTCGAGGAAAAGTAAAAGCCAAGATCCCACTATTTAATAACATAAGCATGCATTTGCTCAGGGTGCTTTTGTTGATTGCACATAAAATGATCACAGTAAATTGGCTTAAGCCTCATCCACCCACACTGGACCCAAAGACTTAAGGATGTGAACTGTATGGACCACATAACGGCAAAGCTTCGACTCCAGACGGACTTGTATCTTACGAAATGGACACCTGTTAGAATGTATTTAGAGAAGTGAGAATATCGTCTCTGTGCAACTGGACTAGTTGAATTTTCCTCTTTTTTGTTATTTCTTTAGTATTCTGAAATAAGTGGACTTATGAGCAATATCCTTTCACCTCATGGCAATTTGAGATGTTATTTTGATACCAAGCTGTGAATTTGTACTTGTCATACTGTCAAGGAACTGGTTTCTAATAAATGTTCAAAAAAAAAAAAAAAAAAAAAAAAAACCACATATCTGAACAACTCTGCAATACTGCGAGAATTAGAGCAACAATACCAAGGACAAACAAATAGTATATGAACAAATTAAGGACACCAAAATGAAGATAGATAAGATATTATTGGATGAATAAAAGACACCGTACAGAGACCCCACTTGAGATCAGTGAAGATCCTGTGGAAATTCAGCCCCCCAATACACAAAGTGGTATCCAAGCTGCTGCCCCGAGCTTTGCCAGTCAGGCCTCTTACAAACCCCAGACTGCCATCAAAGTTGAGATTTTCTCTGGCGAAGAGAAGAAACAGCACGTTCCACTTGCCTTCAGATCAAATCAGCACATTGGCCCCAGAGCAACCAAACTTATACCAACACAGCAAGTAATAAGTACCATACAGAAAAGTAGGGATCCACATACCAATGAGATAATATATGAACCGGATGGTATAGAGGAAATATTTCAGAAGTTCTACGAAAACACACAGCAAATAAGTAGTGAGAATTTCTTTAAATCAATTAGATTTACCATCAATTGGTGTATTGCAAAATGAAAGACTGAAAGCAGAAATTACAAGGGAGATTATCAAAGCAATAAATTCATTGAAAAATAATAAATCTCAAGGGAGCAATGGCTATCCTGCGGAATGGTAGAAGGTGTTTAAGAGTTGTTACCGGTACTTCAGGCCTCTTAAAGTAAAATCAGATACCAACGTGGGCAGAAGCCATTATTTCAATCATACCAAGGAAAATAAATCAAAATTTGTAAAGATATCCGTAGAAGAAATGGGAATGATAGACATATGGAGGAGTCTCCACCCTCTACAGAAGGACTACACAGTATACGGCAAAGTGACTCTTGAATATACTTTATATATGGGGGATCGATACAGAGTCATCGAGTGTAAGATTGGATGGGTGGATATATCAGATCATAATACCTAGTTTTTAAAAATACATCTGAATGCCAGGAAAAAAAAAAGACAGAATCTGGAGACTTAATGTGGGAATACGCAAAGGTTTTGTGGAAGAATTAAGAGATCGGGCAATACATAAGAGAATACAAGGAGAAGTTATCTGCATATTGTATGGGACGCCTTGACAGCTGCTGTTCGAGGAAAGGTAATAGCCAATATTCCACTATTTAAAAACATAAGCATATCTGAACCACTCTGCAATACTGCGAGAATTAGAGCAACAATACCAGAGGACAAACAAATAGTATATGAACAAATTAAGGACACCAAAATGAAGATAAATGAGATATTGGATGAAGACACCGTACAGAGACCCAACTTGAGATCAGTGAAGATCCTGTGGAAATTCAGCCCCCCCATACACAAAGTGGTATCCAAGCTGCTGCCCCGAGCTTTGCCAGTCAGGCCTCTTACAAACCCCAGACTGCCATCCAAATCAGAGATTTTCACTGACCAAGAGGAGAAAGAACCAGCATGTTCCACTTGCCTTCGGATCAAATCAGCACACCAGAAATATTTGAAAGACAATTACTATAAGATTGGCCCCAGAGCAACAAAATATATATATATATATATATATATATATATATAAAAAACAGCAAGTAATAAGTACCATACAGAAAAGTAGGGATCCACATACCAATGAGTTAATACATGAACCGGATGGTAGAGAAAATATTTCAGAAGTTCTATGAAAATACGCACAAATGAGGAAGTAGTGAGAACTTTTTTTTAAAGTCAACTACATTTACCATCAATTGGCGTATTGCAAAATGAAAGACTGGCAGCAGAAATTACAAGGGAGGAGATTATCAAACCAATGAATGAATTGAAAAATAACTCTCCAGGGAGAAATGGCTAACCTGCAGAATAGTACAAGGTGTTTAAGAGTTGTTACCGGTACTTCAGGCCTCTTAAAGAAAAATCAGATTCCACCAACGTGGGCAGAAGCCATTATTTCAATCATACCAAAACCAGGCAAAGATGTGAAAGTTATAGGCCAATTTCAATAAATATAGATTATTAAAAAAAAAAAGTAAATGTTTTATTTAGGGTGCACCCAGTTTAAAAGACACGTTAAGAGAACAAAACTGAATGCCGGCAAACTGCATTTTCTCGTTGCGTTTAATACAGTGGATTTGCTAAAACCTACCTGCGTGTTCTTTTTACTCATTGTGGTGTCCGGTCCCTTCTCATTACTCCTACTTGTGAACCTAGAAAATTCTGGTCCAGTGTGCACTTACCTGCCAGGTCGGCTACATAAACATCAAACCATCACTGCAAATGTGAAACTTTATGAACATGATTTGATACACTTAAACTGAAAAAAAAGGTTCCCATTACAGATTAGTTATTTTAAAATTACCCGGCCAGGTGAAGGACAGACCTGGAGCTTAAACACCTACAAGAAAAAAAAAGAAAGAAAAACAGGTGAAAGCCTGCAAAACTATGCATTTCTCCTCACATCAGGGCCAACGCATCTTTCATCAATGTCTGAAAAATGATCAATTACACACAACTAAACTAATCAAAACTTTGACACATGGACATAATCTGAAATTGAGTACATTTAACATCCTAATGGAATACCGTATTTGCCCAAATATAAGACGGTGTTTTTGCATTAAAATAAGACCTCATCCATTTGGGGTCTAGACATTATACCCAGTCACAACGCTAGATGGTGCCAGATATCTTTAAAGTAAATGCTGAACTCCCCAGGCCAAAGCCAACCCCTGTCACAAAGAATAAAAATGGCGGTAGCAAAAATGAATTAAAAAAAAAAAAAAGCGGTATGAAAGAAAAGACAAGAAAATAAGAGATAACAGAAAATGGAGAAACGTACTGATAATCTGGAGAAACGTGGGTTGAATCCCCCACTAGGGGAGTTTTTACCTGCCATTGTTTATGTAATAACTGCTCGGGGGTCATGTTCTGGGTATGGGTCTCTGTAAAGCGTCTAGAGACAACTCTGTTGTATTAGACGCTATATAAATAAAATTGAATTGAATTGAATTGAATATTGGCCAGGTAAACCGGCAGCTGAGGATGTTATGATGCAAACTTCAAGATGATTTGAATGAGACAAAACATGTTTTTTCTCTCTCTCAAATATATTGTTAGTCCTTTTTTTTTTCACATGAACTATAACCATTTTCTGTATAAAAATTGAATTTGGTGTTCAAAAAGTCTCTTTTCAAACTTGAGTCTTGGAAAAGAGGGTCGTTTTATAATCAGGGTCGTCTAGTTGGAGTAAGTACGATCAACGTGACACAAACAAACCTATGATTGTGTGTGTGTGGACAAAGGCGGTAGGTTGTACGGACAAAAATGAAAGCGGTGGCCACATGGCCAAATACTCTTGAAAAACATTGAGGCTTGCAAGCAGGAAACGTGACGCACAAGTGAAGCTGCTGGCTGGGAACAGGCCTACGGCATTAACCAACTCTGCTAGACGACATGTCACACAAATGGCATTATATTGAGGCTGGTAACGTTATGGTGTAGTTCTCTTTTGTTGTGGGACAAATTGATTTATTATTCTAACAGGCCTGGCAGGGAACACTTTTCAGGTTGGTCCGGTGGGGAAAGAACAGGAAAAGCCTTAAAGACCCCTGAAGATCACTGGGGGAAACCCTGTACACCATATCCACAAACAAAAACATTAAGTCTGCAGCAAAACCTCCAGCATAGGTGGGGTGGTCGTCTGGGCGGAGGAGTCACAGCTGACTGATAAGACAAGCAAGTTACACATAATATGAAAAACTGAATGTAATATCTACAGATATTTTTTCTACCTTGATACATTCCCCTAAATTCTACAGTCTAGGTACCAGCTGAGTGTCAACATCCACGGACAGATCCACCTTATTCCTCAGCACTCCGTCCCTTACGGGGCATCCTGGCAGGTCCCAGCTTGCTGGAAAAAAGACAGAAATATGACCTACCTTTCTGCTGAATCAAAGTTGTCAGTGGTGTGTTAGTGTTAAAGAATGAATGAAGGCAGTGAGGTGATGTTACCTGTCAATGTGGTGTACAGATGAATATAAACCCTCAGTGTTGGGTCTCTCTGGATCAAAGTTTGCAGGAAAAACTCTGGAAACCAAATCTCAGTGTCAAGCTGTAAAAGGAGGCAAAACATAAAGTTAATTTTGGAAAGACAATTACTTGAAATGTTTTAATAAGTTATGTACAATTGTCTGCACTTTTCTAGAGGGATTTTTCTACACCAGGGGCCTCATGTACAAAGAGTGCGGCGCACAAAAAAAAAACGTGTACGCCACTTTATACGCTCAGATGTTCAAAAAGTGATTGGAACATGAAAAGTTGCGGTCGTTCACACATCACGGCTGGCGTTTGCATGTTTGAGGTTTTGTCCATTGGCGACGCGCACTGGTGATGCAGTGAAGTCCAGAATATGAGGAAATGTGACGTCATCAATAAGTTCACGACAGTCCCCACATCACCAGATAGGTTACACACAAGTGGAACTGTAAAAATCTCACAATCAACCACAAGGAAGGTGGGAACCTGTCAATCACAACCATGGAACATGTCTTTTTTTCCCCCCCTCTCTTAACACTCTGAGGTAGAAGCCGAGACCCGGACCAGTCTCTCCTCCCGGTGACGGAGGCCGAGACCCGGAGCGGTCTCTCCGGACAGGTGACGGAGGCCGAGACCTAAACCGGTTTCTCCTTCCAAGTGACGGAGGCCGAGACCTAAACCGGTTTCTCCTTCCAAGTGACGGAGGCCGAGACCTAAACCGGTTTCTCCTTCCAAGTGACAGAGGCCGAGACCTAAACCGGTTTCTCCTTCCAAGTGACGGAGGCCGAGACAGGTTTCTCCTTCCAAGTGACGGAGGCCGAGACAGGTTTCTCCTTCCAAGTGACGGAGGCCGAGACAGGTTTCTCCTTCCAAGTGACGGAGGCCGAGACAGGTTTCTCCTTCCAAGTGACGGAGGCCGAGACAGGTTTCTCCTTCCAAGTGACGGAGGCCGAGACAGGTCTCTCCTTCCAAGTGACGGAGGCCGAGACAGGTCTCTCCTTCCAAGTGACGGAGGCCGAGACAGGTCTCTCCTTCCAAGTGACGGAGGCCGAGACCCAGACAGGTCTCTCCTCCCGGTGACGGAGGCCGAGACCCGGACCGGTCTCTCCTCCCGGTGACAGAGGCCGAGACCCGGACCGGTCTCTCCTCCCGGTGACGGAGGCCGAGACCCGGACCGGTCTCTCCTCCCGGTGACGGAGGCCGAGACCCGGACGGGTCTCTCCTCCCGGTGACGGAGGCCGAGACCCGGACGGGTCTCTCCTCCCGGTGACGGAGGCCGAGACCCGGACGGGTCTCTCCTCCCGGTGACGGAGGCCGAGACCCGGACCGGTCTCTCCTCCCGGTGAAGGAGGCCGAGACCCGGACCGGTCTCTCCTCCCGGTGACGGAGGCCGAGACCTAAACAGGTTTCTTCTCCCGGTGACGGAGGCCGAGACCTAAACAGGTTTCTCCTTCCAAGTGACGGAGGCCGAGACCTGGACCGGTCTCTCCTCCCGGTGACGGAGGCCGAGACAAAAAACGTTTTTTCCTCCTGGTGACGGAGGCCGAGACCTGGACCGGTGACGGAGGCCGAGACCTGGACGGGTCTTTCCTCCCGGTGACGGAGGCCGAGACCTGGACGGGTCTTTCCTCCCGGTGACGGAGGCCGAGACCTAAACTGGTCTCTCCTCCGGTGACGGAGACCTAAACCGGTCTCTCCTCCGGTGACGGAGACCTAAACCGGTCTCTCCTCCGGTGACGGAGGCCGAGACCTGGACGGGTCTCTCCTCTCGGTGACGGAGGCCGAGACCTGGACGGGTCTCTCCTCCCGGTGACGGAGGCCGAGACCTAAACCGGTCTCTCCTCCCGGTGACGGAGGCCGAGACCCGGACCGGTCTCTCCTCCCGGTGACGGAGGCCGAGACCCGGACCGGTCTCTCCTCCCGGTGACGGAGGCCGAGACCCGGACCGGTCTCTCCTCCCGGTGACGGAGGCCGAGACCCGGACCGGTCTCTCCTCCCGGTGACGGAGGCCGAGACCCGGACCGGTCTCTCCTCCCGGTGACGGAGGCCGAGACCCGGACCGGTCTCTCCTCCCGGTGACGGAGGCCGAGACCCGGACCGGTCTCTCCTCCCGGTGAAGGAGGCCGAGACCCGGACCGGTCTCTCCTCCCGGTGACGGAGGCCGAGACCTAAACAGGTTTCTTCTCCCGGTGACGGAGGCCGAGACCTAAACAGGTTTCTCCTTCCAAGTGACGGAGGCCGAGACCTAAACCGGTTTCTCCTTCCAAGTGACGGAGGCCGAGACCTAAACAGGTTTCTCCTTCCAAGTGACGGAGGCCGAGACCCGGACCGGTCTCTCCTCCCGGTGACGGAGGCCGAGACCCGGACCGGTCTCTCCTCCCGGTGACGGAGGCCGAGACAAAAAACGTTTTTTCCTCCTGGTGACGGAGGCCGAGACCTGGACCGGTGACGGAGGCCGAGACCTGGACGGGTCTTTTCTCCCGGTGACGGAGGCCGAGACCTGGACGGGTCTTTTCTCCCGGCGACGGAGGCCGAGACCTAAACTGGTCTCTCCTCCGGTGACGGAGACCTAAACCGGTCTCTCCTCCGGTGACGGAGACCTAAACCGGTCTCTCCTCTCGGTGACGGAGGCCGAGACCTGGACGGGTCTCTCCTCCCGGTGACGGAGGCCGAGACCTGGACGGGTCTCTCCTCCCGGTGACGGAGGCCGAGACCTGGACGGGTCTCTCCTCTCGGTGACGGAGGCCGAGACCTGGACGGGTCTCTCCTCTCGGTGACGGAGGCCGAGACCTAAACGGGTCTCTCCTCCCGGTGACGGAGGCCGAGACCTAAACGGGTCTCTCCTCCCGGTGACGGAGGCCGAGACCTGGACGGGTCTCTCCTCCCGGTGACGGAGGCCGAGACCTGGACGGGTCTCTCCTCCCGGTGACGGAGGCCGAGACCTGGACGGGTCTCTCCTCCCGGTGACGGAGGCCGAGACCTGGACGGGTCTCTCCTCCCGGTGACGGAGGCCGAGACCTGGACCGGTCTCTCCTCCCGGTGACGGAGGCCGAGACCTGGAACGGTCTCTCCTCCCGGTGACGGAGGCCGAGACCTGGAACGGTCTCTCCTCCCGGTGACGGAGGCCGAGACCTGGAACGGTCTCTCCTCCCGGTGACGGAGGCCGAGACCTGGAACGGTCTCTCCTCCCGGTGACGGAGGCCGAGAGCCGGACGGGTCTCTCCTCCCGGTGACGGAGGCCGAGAGCCGGACGGGTCTCTCCTCCCGGTGACGGAGGCCGAGAGCCGGACGGGTCTCTCCTCCCGGTGACGGAGGCCGAGAGCCGGACGGGTCTCTCCTCCCGGTGACGGAGGCCGAGAGCCGGACGGGTCTCTCCTCCCGGTGACGGAGGCCGAGACCTGGAGCGGTGACGGAGGCCGAGAACCGGACCGGTGTGTAATGATGCACCATACAAACATAACCCACAACTCTTCATGGAACGCAACACAAATTGAAGAACTACGAAACCCATAATGCAATGCAGCCAACACAACTTCAGCACGTTACCATTTTTATTTTACAGCTTAAATCAGAAGAAAAAGGTACCAAATAAATTATTTTTCCAGCCTCAACTTCTGACAGGAGTGTCTCCAGCTGACGACTGATGTTTCTTAAGGGAGGAGACGGGTGGAGTGTTGTGCTCCCGCATGTCGCTCAATTCCACGTTGATTGTGATATTTAAACAAATGTACATGGATTTGGGCGAACGCAGTTTTGAACATCTGAATTTCTTTTTGCGTACACAAGAATTTCATGCACGGATTCACGTTGAAATCCACGCACTCTTTGTACATAAGGCCCTGGTGATGACGCCAGCAGTACTGACGACAGGAGCAGTACAGCAGTACTGATGACAGCAGCAGTACTGATAACAGGAGAAGCAGGGATGAATAAGAGGGAAAACCATGAACTAAAAACTTAAGTTAGGCTGTTTCAAGTGGTGGACTAAACATTGACTGCTTTGTTTAATTTTGCCGATTAAAATCACCAAAAGTCGATGAAACCTCAGAAACCAACGGTACGTTTATACCGAACCATTTTCAGATGACAGTTGGATGAAGCAATAAGAAATAAACTTAAAATAAAGTGGGTCTGCTCACCTCGACCGGGAGTTCAGAGTGATGCTAGGATGGGGGGACCGGGGACAGGTGCAGCGGACCAATCAGATGTCAGGATGGGTTTCCAGGTAATGATTGGTGGATTCATGTGAAGAGGTCTCACTCCTGCATCAGCACCACCGGTGCCGGATGCATTTAAAATGAAATGACAGGAGTGAGCTCTCTTCTCAGTCATGCAGCCACTTCCTTTGAGTGCAGCCACAGATTTAATTATTGTTATCAGGTTCACCATTATCTAGTTACTAACATACCTCACCGATTCCTCCTGGGGTCCACACAAAACATCACACAAGTGAATGGAAATAAATGAAGGTTCTTGGTATTCTTAACTGTAACTTTCAAAGTAAACCACCCAGTGGCGGGTAGTGTATTTCACACTTAGGCCTTCAGTGATGTCCAACTTAGTCAATAAATACCTTTCATTATGCAGCATTCATCACACCAGGACTGGGGAGAAGTTAGAAACACACTTAAGCACTACTAGGCATTGCTTCACCTCAGTTGTGTACAAAATGGGCTATTATCCTGCGCATTTTAGCAATCAAACCTGCGTCAGCAATTAAAACATATCTGGTAAAACCTTAATAAAAGGGTCTTTAAAATTATCTTCCCAAAAAGTTTTATTAAATGACTCAAGAATAAGCAAGCTTTAACAAGCCTGTACTTTGTGAAAAAACGTTTTCATGCAAAACCGTAACTTATCACGGCTTTCTGTGACCTGTTGCTCTGAGTACAACCACACTGCTGCGCCAGATTAATTACTTACACTGCAGAAGGGCAAGATTTTTTTTGTTCCATTTTAAGTACATTTGTAATTTCAGTTAATTATGGATTTGATATGAACGAAATAAATAACATTAAACGTGAAAAAGTGTTTGCACTCACCAAAATGTCTGTGTCCTCCAAAAAACTTATTTCAACACAATTGGTTTTCTATTGGAAATAAAGTGCATTTTTCAGAGAACTAAGGTATTTTGATTTGAACTTACTGAACAATTTGTGTGGAAATTGTCGACAACCATCTGAAGTAAAGTGGACATTACTTTTTGAGTGTGTCTGGAGGTGATGAGAAATCCCAAGTCCCTCCAGGCTGGAGGGTCTAGTGCAGCGGGACGTGCTGTTACCTGGTCCAGGGAGAGGAGGCTCGTCCTGGGTCTCTGCTGGTACCTGGTCCGGTGAGACGAGGCTCGTCCTGGGTATCTGCTGGTACCTGGTCCTGGGTCTCTGCTGGTACCTGGTACCGGTGAGAGGAGGCTCGTCCTGGGTCTCTGCTGGTACCTGGTCCGGTGCGAGGAGGCTCGTCCTGGGTCTCTGGTGGAGGCTAACAGGGTTAGTAGCTGTGAACATGTAAGCATCAATATTCTGATACCTATAAACAGGAGATGGTTAGTAGCTGTGAACATGTAAGGATCAATATTCTGATCTCTCCAGGACACTTACGTCCACACTGGCCAGGAAGAGAAGCTTGTTCTCCGGCTGACTGGAGCGACTGCCGCCAGCAAGTGAAGCTAAATATTGATCAGAAACTGCTGCCGTCCACGCTGACCGTCTATTGTTCCCTTCCTGGATCCAAGTTGGAACTTCTTAAAGTCCTCCACCAGCTCTCGTGCAACATTGATTAAAGGAGCAAAGGGGTTGTGCAAACAGAATAATCTACACTCAGAAATATTTAGGACTAATTTAATGGATTTATGCATTTCAAGTGCATATAAAATTTCCTTCCATTTGGATTACATAGGTTCATCATAAACAGGCTAATAAACTTAATGTGGTACATATTTATCATTTGAACGTAAATGAAACATGAGCTTTATGTAATACCAATAAACGCAACGTTTTAAGGGCAAAATGAGATTTGTTATTACATCCAATTTGTTTCAAATGCTTAAGAACCAGTCTTTTTTAATATGAATTATTCCAGCGTGTTTAAAATTTTAAATGCAGGTCTACGCACCAGTTCAAATTTAAATGAAATTAGTAAAATACATGCATTTGAAATGATAAACCCAATGCAATTTTTTTTAATCAGATAATTTTCCCCATTCAGGCTGCACCTACAATTAAGTTACAGTATTTAAAACATTTTATTTATTAGGCTTCTAGCAACTTCTGGCAAGTTAAGGCAAAGACAGCATCACATCACACACCATCACCTACAGTCAGCAAAACTACTGCTAATTCACATGTTGAAAAGAAAACGACCATATCTTGGCGTGCAAAACATACAAATAAATGTACTAATTTGTTCACGTCAACATTGAGGGAGTCCTTTATTGTTGAACGTAACCTTGTTTGCCAGAAAAATGCAGATGGACAGCCTAATAAATGCAGACATTTAAACTCATTCAAGGGAACGTGGAACTTTGATGCACTACCTGTATATTCTCCTCCATCAGTCCCCAGAACATCATCTTCAGGTGCAGCACAAACATCTGCAGTAATCTTGTCTTTAGGACGGGCTCCCTCAACCTGATCGAAGTCGATTCTCATGGAAACCCATGAAACAGGCCAGGCACATTTGCGTTTATCATTTTAATTAAACATTTGTACACAAGACATTGCTGGGGCAAAAACGAATTCTGCTTAACTGTGTGAATCTTTAGAAAGACAAGTAAACTAACAGGAATGACTGTAATGCTTACCGCCTCCACCGTCTCTCACTGTACTGAGCCTGAACGCTCCTGGGTCCAGATGCAGATGAGACCAGGAGGTAGGACTTCCAAAAAATACATGTTTATCTCTAACTTCTACAAAAAGCACTGCTGAGCAGGATTGCAAAAGCCAGAACATGACAAAATCCAAAACCCAGACCTGAAACATGGAGGAAGGAACAATACAGACCAGCAGGGATCAAGGGAAAGACCAGACCAGATATACACAGAAGGCCTGACGAGACACAGGTGACGACAATCAGGGCAGATGGAACAAAGGAAGTCAAGGCAGAACTGAAACACAAGGACACAGACTTTCAAAATAAAACAGGAACAAAACACCAAAACCTTGACAGATGGTTCCGCCCATTTTATAGAGGATGCATCAATAGGAGTCATATGCAAACTTCAGATGGCAACAAGGGAAAGTAATTTAGGAGGCGAGAGGAGTGAATATAAAGTTAAAACTTTATATTTGAGGACAAATGCGATAATTTCTTCTTATATATATTTGATTGATTTGATTTGATTTGATTTGATTTATTTTGTACATGTAAAAAACAACAATCCAAGAGAATATAAGAAAACAAAACAACAAAACAAAGAATTGAATACGTTAACACTCGACATCTTAATTTACATGTGCAAAAAGGAGTAGGAAGAAGTTTAAAGTGTAAACTTATATATATATGATAAGTATCATATATATATATATATATATATATATATATATATATATATATATATATATATATATGCGATTAAAGCACATACACATTTATATATATGTATATATATATATATATATATATACATATATATAAATGTGTATGTGCTTTAATCGCCATATATATATATATATATATATATATATATATATATATATATATATATATATATATATATAAATATATAAATAAATGGGGTCAAATTCCATGGTTCAAACATGGCGATATATATATATATATATATATATATATATATATATATATATATATATATATATATATATATATATATATATATATATATATATACATATATATAAATGTGTATGTGCTTTAATCGCCATGTTTGAACCATGGAATTTGACCCCATTTATTTTGCTCACTGTACCCAGATTTAAATAGTAGCAAAGGGTAAATTAACAAATGTGGCACTTATTGACAAATATACAATTTAAAAAAAGTGAAAGGTGCATCAGTATGAGGCAAATACTAAGTGGGTCAACCTGCCATTTAAAACCTGGAAGTCAGAGATTCAAAAATTGAAACTACAGGAACAAGTTAAAGTTCTTAGACGGCCAGATCCCGACGTCCTTCCTGCCTCACATGGTGCAGATTCAGGAACAAGTTAAAGTTCTTTAATGGCCAGATCCCGCCGTCCTTCCTGCCTCACATGATGCAGATTCGGGAACAAGTTAAAGACGGCCAGATCCCGACGTCCTTCCTGCCTCACATGGTGCAGATTCAGGAACAAGTTAAAGTTCTTAGACGGCCAGATCCCGACGTCCTTCCTGTCTGACATGATGCAGATTCAGCCAGTGGACATTAAATGGCCTAACTGCTGTCTGTACAATGTATGAAAAATCCCACCTAATGTCATTCAGCAATGTATGTACAAAGTATAATCATAAGAAACAAGATTTTTTTTGATACTTGCAACTTTGTGACTTTATTACTAAAAGGATACAAAGCAACACTATTGTAGAACCTTCACCATTTATATAATATTTTCATCAGCGCTTACAAGTCATCAAGTCTCAAAAGCCATTAGTAAACTATATCACAGTTTGATAACATTTAAAAGGCAATCAACTATTTATATGAAGCACAAGTGGGAAAAATAACTGGACATTGTTATAACTGAGGACATGTGGACAAAGGTTTGGGGGGTTTTGATCCACCAACTCCAGCAGCTGGAGGGAGTTCTGCTGGAAGACACTCATCTGATTCTTCATAACTCCTGAACAGAGATCCAGGTTCTGCATGCCCCCCTGACCCTGAACAGAGGTCCAGGTTCTGCATGGCCCCCCTGACCCTGAACAGAGATCCAGGTTCTGCATGCCCCCTAACCCCAACCCTGAACAGAGATCCAGGTTCTTCATGGCCCCCTAACCCCGACCCTGAACAGAGGTCCAGGTTCTGCATGGCCCCCTAACCCCAACCCTGAACAGAGGTCCAGGTTCTGCATGGCCCCCTAACCCCAACCCTGAACAGAGGTCCAGGTTCTGCATGGGCCCCTAACCCCAACCCTGAACAGAGGTCCAGGTTCTGCATGGCCCCCTAACCCCGACCCTGAACAGAGGTCCAGGTTCTGCATGGCCCCCTAACCCCGACCCTGAACAGAGGTCCAGGTTCTGCATGGCCCCCTAACCCCAACCCTGAACAGAGGTCCAGGTTCTGCATGGCCCCCTAACCCCGACCCTGAACAGAGGTCCAGGTTCTGCATGGCCCCCTAACCCCAACCCTGAACAGAGGTCCAGGTTCTGCATGGCCCCCTAACCCCAACCCTGAACAGAGGTCCAGGTTCTGCATGGCCCCCTAACCCCGACCCTGAACAGAGGTCCAGGTTCTGCATGGCCCCCTAACCCCAACCCTGAACAGAGGTCCAGGTTCTGCATGGCCCCCTAACCCCGACCCTGAACAGAGGTCCAGGTTCTGCATGGCCCCCTAACCCCAACCCTGAACAGAGGTCCAGGTTCTGCATGGCCCCCTAACCCCGACCCTGAACAGAGGTCCAGGTTCTGCATGGCCCCCTAACCCTGAACAGAGATCCAGGTTCTGCATGCCCCCCTGACCCTGAACAGAGATCCAGGTTCTGCATGCCCCCCTGACCCTAACGCTGAACAGAGATCCAGGTTCTGCATGGCCCCCTGATCCTGACCCTGAACAGAGATCCAGGTTCTGCATGCCCCCCTGACCCTGACCCTGAACAGAGATCCAGGTTCTGCATGCCCCCCTGACCCTGACCCTGAACAGAGATCCAGGATCTGCATGGCCCCCTAACCCTGACCCTGAACAGAGATCCAGGTTCTGCATGGCCCCCTGATCCTGACCCTGAACAGAGATCCAGGTTCTGCATGGCCCCCTGATCCTGACCCTGAACAGAGGTCCAGGTTCTGCATGGCCCCCCCGACGCCGACCCTGCTGGGGAGAATGTGGGGAAGCCTCTGCAGACCATGGACACATATTCTGGTCTTGCCCACTCACTCGGCCTTTGTGGGATGATGTAACAAACGTCAAAATCACAAGTTGCTCCTTCACCCTGTCATACCTCAGACTCTTCCCAGATGAGCCGACTGTGGACGATGTTTACCTCTTGGAGATTTTTGTGGCATCAGCCAAAAAGGCCATAACAGAATGTTGACACTGAAGCTGTTCATATCAATGATATAAAATATAAAATATAAAACTTATGGAACGCATGACCTGAACCCTACGGGTCCAAGAGATTAGAAAGAGACATTGGAAGAAAAAAATCACTCCTGATGATCCAGATCCTGGACCAGCAGTGTGGTCCCTGAAGATCCAGATCCTGGACCAGCAGTGTGGTGCCTGAAGATCCAGATCCTGGACCAGCAGTGTGGTCCCTGAAGACTCGCTGCCTCCTGATCCTGCATCAGCAGCGTCCTCTAACAGAACCAAGGCTGCCGTTTTGATTGACAGGTTCCATCATTGTGATTGGCAGGTTCCATGGTTGTGATTGACAGCTTCCCACCTTCATATGTTTCTGTGGTTGATTGTGAGATTGTTTCAGTTCCACTTGTGTGTAACTTATCTGGTGATGTGGGGACTGTCGTGTCGTGAATTTATTGTTGACGTCACGTTTCCTCATATTCTGCACTTCACTGCATCACCAGTGGGCGTCGCCAACGGAAAAAACCTCAGAAACGTGCGAACGTCAGCCTTGATGTGTGAACGACTGCAACTTTCTACGTTCAAATCATTCTTTGTATATCCGAAGTGAGCGTAGAAAGTGGCGTACGCACATTTTTTGTTTGTACATGAGGCCCCTGCCATGACAGAGACCAGGGGCCTCATGTACAAAGAGTGCGTGGATTTCAACGTGAAACCATGCGTGGAATTTAGACGTAGGCAAAAAAAATTTCAGATGTACAAAACTGTGTGTACGCCCAAATCCACGCAGGTTGCTCTGTACAAACCAATCAGCGTGGATTTCAGCATGTGGGAGCAAACCACTCTGCCCTGTCTCCTCCCGCAAATACATATGTTTGAATATGATAATGAAGATAATTATCCATTAAAAACCGCTCATCGTAACAAGAAATTTGCAAAAACAGGTAAAACAAATAAAAAAAAAACATTGTCTGTGAGCTGGAGACAGTCCTGTCAGAAGTGGAGGCCTGGAAAAAATATTTTATTTTGGGGCATTTCCTCATATTTAAGCTGCATTGCATTATGGGTAATGTTGTTCTTTGCTTTGTGTTGCGTTCTGTGAAGAGTTGGGGGTTTATTATGATCGTACGGGTTTGTGAATGTTTATGAGCAGCGTTAGTGCATCATTACACTCTGCTTTTCTTGTTTGTATTTTCAGAACCGACACCAGAACTTAAGATGGTGGATGAAAAACGGCTCCTCGTTCCGCTTTATTGTCACACGTATTATATCCTGACGGATTAAGACCACACTGCAAAAACTCAAAATCTTAACAAGAATATTTGTCTTATTTCTAGTTAAAATGTCTCATTTTTAGTAAAAAAAAAAAAAGGGATAGGGTCACTGGAAAAAACAACAATTTTCACCTGTTTCAAGTAAATTTTCCCTTAAAATAAGTAGAAAAATCTGCCAGTGGAACAAGATTTTTTTGCTTGTAATGATAAGATAAATATTTTCCCACTGGCAGATTTTTCTACTTATTTCAAGTGAACCTTTACTTGAAACAGGTGAAAATTGTCAAATAACAAATCATTTTTCTGGTAATGACTCTTGTTTTAAGTGTAATGAGATTTGTTGACTAAAAATGAAAAATTTAAACTAGAAATAAGACAAATATTCCTGGTAAGATTTGAGTTTTTGCAGTGCAATGTATATGTTTATTGAGTCTTACACATTGTGGATGTCCGCGATCACCTCTCTCATAAGCAAACATGAACAATATAAACGTATATTTAAAACATGAAGCATCACGATCTGATTCCTCTGCTGCAGAAATAAAGACAACTTGTGCCAATGGGATTATCGAGGTGAAAAGTCAGAAATAAAGAGCAAAGTTCCTGTAACTCAGAATGTTTTAGCCGCAGGAGAGACCGGTCTAGATCCCGGTCCATCACCAGAGAAATACTTTCTGGACCTGCAGCTCCTGCAGCCGACTCCATATCAGACTCTGAAAGTTGCCTAAACATTCAATAAAAACTTTATTCATCATTGCTGAATCACATCAGTTCGTACCAACCAACCTTTCCATGACATCTTAGTTTTATTTAAAAAAACAACTTTACAGAACCGGGTTTTCGCTGCAAAATGTATTTACATTTTTTTCTGTTCAAACACAGTTACGGGATGTTTTAGGATCTGGCTTTAATCTCCAGTAGTCGTCCCATATGGTCGTCATGGTGACAGAGATGTCCGACCTGTAGCAGCTCCAGCTGATGGTCCAGTCTTAGTCCTGGACCAGCAGATCCAGACTAAACCAGCTGATGATCCAGTCTTAGTCCTGGACCAGCAGGTCCAGACTAAACCAGCTGATGGTCCAGTCTCAGTCCTGGACCAGCAGATCCAGACTAAACCAGCTGATGGTCCAGTCTTAGTCCTGGACCAGCAGATCCAGACTAAACCAGCTGATGGTCCAGTCTTAGTCCTGGACCAGCAGATCCAGACTAAACCAGCTGATGGTCCAGTCTTAGTCCTGGACCAGCAGATCAAGACTAAACCAGCTGATGGTCCAGTCTTAGTCCTGGACCAGCAGATCCAGACTAAACCAGCTGATGGTCCAGTCTTAGTCCTGGACCAGCAGGTCCAGACTAAACCAGCTGATGGTCCAGTCTTAGTCCTGGACCAGCAGATCCAGACTAAACCAGCTGATGGTCCAGTCTTAGTCCTGGACCAGCAGGTCCAGACTAAACCAGCTGATGGTCCAGTCTTAGTCCTGGACCAGCAGGTCCAGACTAAACCAGCTGATGGTCCAGTCTTAGTCCTGGACCAGCAGATCCAGACTAAACCAGCTGATGGTCCAGTCTTAGTCCTGGACCAGCAGATCCAGACTAAACCAGCTGATGGTCCAGTCTTAGTCCTGGACCAGCAGGTCGGTGTGATCTGATCATCAGCAGGTTCCTCTAACGGAGCCAAAGCTCCATCAGGATTTGTGGGTTCCATCGTTGAGCTCCTTTAGTTGTTTGTTCAGATCATGTGGTTGATTGTGAGATTGTTGCAGCTCCACTCTTGTGTAACTTATCTGGTGATGTGGGGACTGTCGTGTCCTTCACGTGTCCAGGTCCAGGTCCAGGTCCAGGTCCAGGTCCAGGTCCAGGTCCAGGTCCAGGTCCAGGTCCAGGTCCTGGTCCAGCTCCAATCTTGTGTAACTTATCTGGTGATGTGGGGACTGTCTTGTCCTTCACGTGGTCGTGAACTTATTGTTGACATCACGTTTTCTCATATTCTGCACTTCACTGCATCACCTGTGAGTTTCACCAACGGACAAAACCTCAGAAAAGTGTGTACACCAGCCTTGGTGTGTGCGTGAAGGACCACAACTTTCTACGTTCAAATCCATTTTTGTATATCCGACCGTGAGCGTAGAAAGTGGCGTACGCACATTTTTTGTGCGCCACACGTTTTCTACATGAGGCCCCAGCTCACTGATGTGGCTGACGTGGAGATGATGCTGTGTCATCCTGAAAAGGTTGCAACACAAGGTGGGACACGTTCCTCAGTATCTGAGCAGTTTCCTCCTCTGGAGAGGTCGGCTCTGCCAGATATCTCTTCACCTCTACGTGGCATCTGTGCTTGTGCTCTGGTATCTCTGGTATCTCTGGGTTGCTCCTGAAACAAACAAAGACATGACAAACGGTCAACTTTATTATAAATTAATGCTAAACTGACGTTATTACTAACCGACTTGGCTGCCCAGAAGGTCCCACAGGTTTTCATGATCCACTGTGATAAGATAGTGGACTTTCTTCAAACCTCAACGGACAGTCCAACTGATCTCTCGGTTTTTCAGATGCGTGAACTGAAGTGACCGACGCCAATCAATTAGAACAGTGGTTCCCAACCTTTTTTCCTTGGAGCCCCCCCTACTTGTGTCTCAGACCAGCCGGGCCCCCCGACCCGTACATACGGGCACCAAAAGAGTAAAGTGATTCGTTACAAATCTTTAATTGAAAAAATGAACATTAATTATGTTTTTGTGATACATTTCTCTTTGGTTTACCCTGTATACGACTTTGTCTTTCTCACCTTCATTTTGTGTCACCAATGTATAAAATACGGACAGAAAATAATTTCTGAAAAATTTCTCTTTTAATATGAGCGCAAACATTTTTAACATTTTTCCTTTAACAACCTGTCGGAGTAGTAGTATGATTTGTACAGTAGTCTGTTTCTTGTATTTGTATTTGAATACTGTCATTGTAAACCCTAATGTGTAGTATTTATGTTTGTCAAGGACTACAGATGGAAATTAGCTTGTGGCTAACTCTGGTGCAGCCATCTTTTTAATGTACCTTCACATTGTCCTTTAAATAAATAAATAAAATAAAATAAAAATAAATAAATAAATAAAGTTTTTAACCTGCTAAATAACTTAGAAATATATTTTGGTCATATTAAAATACTACGTGGGTTTATACAGACTTGGATTACAGTATTCCATTAGGTGTGTTATTATTTTCTATGTATTTAACATGCGCAAATATTATTTTTACAACTGCATATCCTCAAAGCAGACAAGGTTTCGCGCCCCCCCAGAGATTTCAGGCGCCCCCCAGGGGGGCCCGGACCCCAGGTTGGGAGACACTGAATTAGAACACTAGTTAACTGTCCGGCTGATCGTGACCCTCCCCCAGAATAATTACCTCTGGAGTCTCTCACGGCGGCAACAGCACATCTCAGGTGAGGCTCAATCTGATGAGTCGCCATGGCAACGGACACACCCACCGCTCAAAGTCCACAATGATAACGACAGAGACAAAATCTGTCCGTCAGGAGGGAGAACTTACTGATCAAGCAGGAAATAATCAGAAATACTTTTGTCCAGAATGAACCGTCCAACTGCAGCAGAGAGATGAAGAACATGAACAGAATCATCAGTTTTATGCTTTATGGTCTGTTTTTGTGCTCCTCGGTTTTCTCTAATGATGGTGAGTAAGCAGTTAACTCCGATATTTTTTAAAGGACTAACATATAAAAACGTTTAATATCCAACAATTGTCAGTTTGAATATAAAATACGGGTAAACATCAGTTAAATCCATAAATGTGTCTACGGTGCAAGTAAGTTGAAACTTTAGTGACGGGATTCTTCAACCGTCGACAGCAGGAGGAAGAATCAAAGTCCAAAATAACCTACATATACGACGATGTTGGTTGGTTATTTCAAACAATTTAGCAAAAAAATGGGCATAAAAATCAACAATACAAATTACAAAAAAACGTAGTACTAACAAAAATAATACAAAAATGTACCTTTTTATGTATTTAAGTATTTTTACAGTGTTTTGATCAGAAGTCCATGTTGTTTTACTGATGTAGTGTTTAGTTTTCACCACAAGGTGGCGGTGAAGACGTCAACATGGAGCTTGTTTGTCACGAGGTTTGAATGTAGATTTGTTTCCGTTTGGTCGGAAAAAAGGAGTCATTATACCTTTACTGGAAAAATACGAATCCTGCTCATCGCTTACTTATTAATTGACAAGTCCAAATTGGAAAAAGATGGGATGGAAAATGCAAAGTAATAATAATAATAATTATAACTGTCAAGATAAACAATTACAGTAAAGTTACGTTAACAGATAAAATTGTAGTTATTTCCCTTCAGAATTAATAATTAACTCTAACTGCCAGACTGCTTTCAAAGTCCTCTTCAGAAAATCTATGAGAGCAAAGTGTTGTGTTAATAATTAAAATATGGAAGGAAGTCAGAAAGAGCTCGGCTCTTAAAGGTTTTATATATTTATATGTTTATGATTTAAAGGAAACCACCAATGGGAAGATGGTTGATGAAATATGATGTCTTCTGCTGATCATCACAACTCTGGCTGCAGTAATCTACATCAGCTGGAGGCTGTTAAAAGTTATTTTAGGACAAACATTTAATAAGAACTGGAGTGGTCCAACATTCAAATAACAAATGTGTTTTTCTGTTTCTATATTTTTAAACGTGTCTTCAGTCACCAGAAACGTCTGAACTCACCGGCCTGAAGAGAAGGATCTTAACAGAAATCAGTGATATTTTATGTTGAGTTCATGTTTGGTAGTCAGGACGATTTAATCGGACGTTCTCTTGTCGTTTGAATGTTTTGATCTCTTCATCTATGTCGGTGATGATGCTGTTTTAAGTTCTGGATCACATTTGCTCCTGTGTGGCTTGTTTTTACGTTACACATCTGGATATTCTGAAGTCACAGGGAAAACGTTTCACATGGAAGTCGTGTTTGTACAGACTGGAAATATATTCTCACTGGCTGATGGATAAATGATCTCTCTCAGGGATGGATGGAAACAAACGTAGAAATAAAAACAGAATATTTGATTTTATCAGTTGGACAAATAGTCGTTATGTTTATAACTGCATGACAATATTTTATGTAGGTAAAATAAAACCTCATTAAAGTTCATAATTATGACCGGTCATTTTTATTCTATCAGCTTTTTTATATGCAGATTTTTCATGAAGACATAACACAACTGCATGTTCCTCAAAGTGGCAGAGTTTCCTGTTAATGTCTTCTTCTGAGTCTTCCTCTGATGTTTCTGCAGATACACAGGTCTCCTGTCAGGTCAGCAAGACTTGTATGTTACCCTGCAGTTTCACAGCTCATGATGACGTTGTCATCCACTGGATTCAAAAGACTCCACCAGAGTCCCGGGTTCACTCCTACTATCGCAAACAAGACCGACTGGGAGAGCAGCACCAGAGGTTCAGACGAAGAACATCTCTGTTTAATGACCAGATCTCCAGAGGAAACGCTTCCCTGCTGCTGAGAGGAGTGAAGGTTCAGGACCAGGGCAGATATCTGTGTAACGTCAGCACCATCACTGGAAATAAGGAGAACTTCATCCACCTGAATGTGAACGGTATGTGGAGAATAAAAACCTCAGCAGATTCAGATGTTTGAATCCGTTGTTCATGTTGGTTTTTTTGTAATAAACAGAATAGAACAGATATTACAGATATATTATATTATTATTATTTACTGTTGCAGGAACAACGAAACACAATTTAGCAATTCTTATTTATTAACATATTGTAAAGGATAACCATTAACTCACTGGTTTGTCTCAGACATAAAATAGCTGGAACAAAGTTAAAATAGCTGCTAAAGTGGTTGTTAAACTCATAATGGCCATACAACAAGTTTCTGAGGGAATTTACACTTTTTTCAAACTGCTGCTGGGGGTCGATGTTTCCATTGGTGTTTCTTTTTATGGGCGTAACTCTCCTAGTTCTCTCTCCACATCCGTAACTCTCTGTATCTCATCCTGCAAGACTTCTCTTCCAACAAAGATACAGAAGATCTCAAATTTGAACAAATATTGAACATAATCTCTTTAGTTTTGTACAAATAATTGTAACTGCCACCATCCCTGTTGTGAAAACAGTCAACAGAAGAACAAGAAGGCAACGGATCATTCACATGATTATTCAGAGATAAAGCCCTGATGTAATGCAGTAATGCATAGTGATTAAGTAGTGTTACAGCACAACTACATCATATAAATGAGACCAAAAATGGCTGGAAACTAGATTTTGATGACTTTAATTTGACCGACCGTCACATCCAGTAATGCAGGACACGTGCAAATGCAAAAAAAGTGTTTCCACCAGACTTTTATGATAAACTAGATTATCTATACGTCTGAATATATACCTTGAGACAGCATAAAAAGGTTTTATTTAATTACAAGTGTTTCCAGTACAGGTTTTACTTTGTGATATTTAACGCCTGTTTACAGGACGACGCTGAGACGGTAAAACCCAAACATTATGTTGCGTCCTGGCCTCTCGTTTACACGGAAACAGAGTTTTGGGAGGAAAAAATCACCTGCAAAGATTTGACAACAGCCTGCAGAGGGACATTTTTTTCAACTCAAGCAGTTCACATAAAAGGATAATTTTCCACTCATCTTCACTGAACCAACAAAAGAAACCCTCTCAACGATGAAACAAAGTCATCCAATGACAAATGCAACCCCCCCAAATGTCCCAGCAGTCCAAAATATAAGTCAAACATGCACCAGTCCTCCAATCATGCTCCCAAATCTTAATCAACAGAAAAATTACTCGAACCACACAGAAAGTACAGATCTTCACCCTTCATGCCCAAAAAGAAGAAAACAAATACATAAACATGGTCTCACTGTTCTCCAGCGCTCTCCAGGTAAGTGACAACAAGAGCGTCTCCTTGAACGTCTCCTTAAGCGTCCTGGAGCGACGCGTCTCCCGCTGGACACGACGGTCTGCTCTCCTTAGAGAGACAGCTCTGGCCCACAATAGAGTGTATAAGTCTATTTTAGTTTTGGAGACCAGCAAGTCTCTTTGGTAGATGGTCCCATTTCCTGGAACAATTTCCCTTTTTGTGAATTAGAACAACTCAAACTGTTTTTGCATTGAAACCTCTGCTGAAAACTAATTCACGTTGAGTTTTAGACTTCTTCTCTTTATATATCATCTTTAGTTGTGCTGTAACTGATGTAGTTTGAGGTGGATTATTTACAGGATATTGTTTTATTTTAGCTGTAAAACCAGTTTGGTGAACCTTGGATGTTTTTAATATAAATACATTTGACCTTAACTTTGAAAGAATGACCAGAAAAGTCTGTTTGAAACCGAGATTGAAGCGTGTGAAATAAACAGGGTTTCAGTGAAATGAACAACATTAACAACTACATATTTGTCCTCCAGCTCCAGTCCAGCACATCAACATAGAACAGGTACAAAATAAAATCACCTGCAGCTCAGAGGGGATCTATCCTGAACCTGGACTCATCTGGACCACCAGTCCTCCATCCAGCATGAACCTGCAGAACCCACCAACAGTCCAGGAGACTGAACAGCAGCTTTACAGCATCAGCAGCTCTCTGATACTTTCAGACGGAGATCCTGACCTGGACTACATCTGCACCGTCAGCACTCCAGCAAACAGCAGGAGATCCACTTTGCTTCAACCAGGTAGAAATTACATTTAAATGTTTATGTGGTGGCTCTCAGTGCCACGAAGACCTTAATGAGATGTTCATGTCGTCTACGAAAGCTTTTGTCCTTTACAACTGATGTTTAGTCTTCTTTCGTTTTGGGTTTCCATCATTCCATGTCATGTTTACTGTAATTTCAGCTGTTATAAATGGATCAAACACTGAAACATACATCTCCTGCTCAACCGCCAATTATCCAATAAAGTATCTCACCTGGACATTTAACCATAAAGAGATCATCCTGACCCAGAGCGGAGATGAAGGGCGCTACAAAACTACAGAGAGGTGGAAGCAGCATGTGATGACTGTATCAGAGACAGGAGGTCTCACTCTGAAGCATTTATCTTTAGACCAGACGGGAACATACAAATGTGAACTCAGGGATGAAGAGGAAACATACGTGAAATACACCTTTCTTCACATACCAAAAGGTAAAATGATTAAAAGTGGTCACACAGTGTTAGAGCCAGAATGAAAATAGTTTAGTGTTGGCCATGTCTCATGTTTAATTTGAATATTTAAAAGAAAAGAGTGCTGCCTGTTTGGTTATGTTCATGTCATGTTATGACATCAGTCTGCTGCAGCAGTAAGTTGTCGGTGACGTAGATCGTCAGAGCAACAGTCTTGGACCGTGAATCACAACTGCATCCATTTCCTGCTATAGATGGAGACTTTTAATGTTCATGTGTGCTGTGATCTGTTGAGTCTCGGGTTCAAATCACTGACATCAAAAACACAAAAACTGTCATTTTAATTCTTGTGTTTTTTTGTTGCAGACCGGACTGGAGTTATTGTAGGAGTGGTGGTGGGTGTAATGCTGCTGCTGCTGGTGGTCTTGGTTTCTGGAGTCGTTGGTTACAAATACAGGAAAAGGAAGAGGAGGAATAAAATAAATAAAGGTAAAGATATTGTTTCATGATTTGTGTGTGTAAATACGAAGGATGCAGGATGTTGAATATTTGCTGACATCTGATGTGCTGGTACTTTGAATGAAGTTTTTTTCAGACTGTTGACACCAGGACTGATGAATGCAGCTAAACTTCTGCTGCGATACTTGATACTGACATTAAATCTAACATAGTAGAATTGAGATGCTCTCACCATGTCAGCTGTATTTATTTTTAATCTTAAAGAGCACAAATAGTCTTCATTACCAGTAATTAATTCCAAGTTAGTGGGCTTCCTCTGATTCACACAGTCTTGCAGTAACTTATTGAAAGTGATAATTTCAAAAACCTGGAGTCCATCTATGTTATTACAGATGATAACTCGCAGGTAACGCCACGCCTGGAAACACCAACTGGAAATTGTGTTATGAGGATCAAAATCCAACATCTGTAACAGCTGTAAAAGGCTGGTGGTCCAGAGCGATAAGTTCCAGATGTTTGTTAGTGATGTCATTGGGTTGGTCGTGCTTGTACATTCCTGCCTTTGTTAAAGAAGCGATGTGTAATATGAAGACAGAATTAAATTCATACTCCAATAAAACGGGGCAGTAAAGCTGCACCAAGTGAGTTTATCTACACTCATGAAAGAAATTAGGGAATGCACGGTCCCTCCTCATCAGTTCTGTTGTCAGCTCAACGCCAGATACGTGAATCAAACTCAAAATCTGAAAATAAAAGCACAGAATCTGTAAATAAGAAATTAAAATCTCTGACAAGGATACAATCATTTTTCTCAGGTAAACTTTTCTTTTCTCACCATCATTTCTAAAACCATCTCTGTTTCTGAACCGTCTTCCTCAGTTGCTCTTTTTGTTTCTGTGGTTGCAATTCTGAAACAAGTCGAATCCGTGCCGTCAATCTACTGCGAGAAGACGGGACATCGTCAAGATCAATACATTTGGCATTGACATATACATATGGATTTACTTGTGTGTGAATATATAGTATATATATATATAAAATGTCTGCTCCATGTTCAGTGTTTGAACACCATGACACCAAACAGCAGTCAACACTTTTAACCCTTTAAACATTCAGTCTGACTGATTAAAGATTGAAGACACGTATGATGTTCATTACAGGTCACACTTTAGTTTAATACGTCACAACAGTCATATTATTAATTGTTCGGATCATTTTCATTAGTGTTTTTGTTTTTATTGTTATAATTGATTTTTTCAGAGGATGTTCTGGTTGACTTGGGCATGGAGGAGCACGGCTCAACAGAAGGGGTTAAACAGAGACTGATCTCAGCTATGAAGAACCGCGGAGAAGTTCGGTGAGTCCCGATGTGATCAATAACACAATCAGTCTGTGTAGATTAACAGTTGAGTTCATTTGATATTGTTTTTGTCGTCAAAATGAGAACTTTTATAGTCAGGTGTGTTTGTTTATTCTGGGTCAGCTCAAGTCAACTCAACCAGAGGTTCATGTTCCAAATACTTGTGCAGTAAAAACACCAAAGTCACGTGAGGCTTCTCTCAGACAAGTTAGGCACTTAGGTGTGTGTGTGTGTGTGTCAGTGTAGGTGTGTGTGTGTGCGCGCTTCATTTGAGTGAATTTTGAGACTCCACTGACGTGCCTCAATCCTCAAAAACAGCAGTAGTCTCCGCCCCTTTAATCTGATTGGTTTAAATATTTTTTTTTTATCCCCGATTTTTTACCCAATTTTATCACCCAGTGCTCCTACCTAGACAGTCCTGGACATTGCTCCCCTCTGCCAACCCAGGGAGGGCCCTACACTGGGCTCAGGTCTCCTTATCCTGAGGAGAGATGGACCGCTTCTTTTCACCAGACAGGGTGGGGTTTCTCCGGCCGAACGTAGCGCGTGGAAGGATCACGTTATTTCGTCCGGATCCTCCCCACCCCATCTGTCCCCCGGTTGGCCAGAGGGGGCAGTAGAGCCCAGGACTGTGTGCATGTTTTTGTGAGGGTAGCTCCCATTAGCTACCCAGGGGAACACGGGGAGAACATGCAAACTCCACACAGAAAGATCCTTTCACCAACCCCACCCAGGGTGAGGGCACTGAAGTCATGGGGGAACTAACACGCACTTCAGCCCCCACAGCGTCCCCGGCGGGAATCGAACCCAGGACCTTCTTGCTGTGAGACGGCTGCACTACCAGCTGCGCCACTGTGCCCCTAATCTGATTGGTTTACGAGTAAATCGTCCCCCATGTGGGGTTCGCTCTTATGATTGGCTGAAACATCAGACACTCAAAAACGTTTTTGTTGTTCCTGGCTGCTAGCTTGGTGGGTTTTTGTCGTAGAGTGGTCATCCTTCCATCGTTACATCTGTGGAGTCTCAGCTCTCAGCTGACTGCAGCCTTCAGTTTGAGGAACGTAGCAGCTGCCTGTTAGTGGAGGTTTCATCCTTGCTTGTCTGCTGTGCTGCATGTGTAAACTGTATTAGGATTTATATGATTAAAAGTGACTTGAATGATCTCCGTGTCTTCTGCCCCGGTACCGAGAGCCTCGTTACGAAGTGAATAAAATACATTTGAGTCAGTTCTAACTGATACCTGGTAGTAAGGTGTTATCTTCAGCTCTTCTTTGTGTTTTTAGTTCAAAGTCCACTGAAGATAATTCCAGTAACCCCAGTTCCTTTAGTACACGTGCAGCCCTCTAACATCTGCACTGCACTTTACAAATATTTCATTCTTCATCTGAATATTCCTGGATACTGTCATGTGAAAAAGTGGGTTCCCCTCTTTAATCTTGTATTTACACAAAATGGAATAAAATAATCTAGTATTATTGGATAAATCAAACCTTAAATGAAATAAAAAAATCATTTATTTCATTGAGGTATTTACAGCAATATATACAGCAATAGTAATAAAGAAGCCATTATCGTTGAACATAAATCTGGAGAGAGTTATAAAATCCTTTTCAAATTAACATAATTAGAATTTAACGGACTACAGTGAGAACAAGAGACCTGTAATCTCAGCTCTGAACACAGATGTAGACTGAAACGCTTTAAATTAAACTAATACACTCAGGACTCAAAACCTCATGCCTTCCGGTCTGGATCGGGAAGCTGCGGGGGTTTCTGCCGGGGTTCTTTCCATCTGAGCTCTTAAGTCTTTTTCACACAGAGGGCGCACAGCGGCAGCCGCCGCCGGCTTTCCCATTCATTGTGTATGTGCTGCCTCCGCGCAAGGGCGCAGGGTCTGCCGCCGAGGTCGGCGGCGCGCAACAGGGCGCACGCCTCCGAGTTTGCGTGGCAGCAAGGCGCAAAACGGCTTTCACCTAGAACGCGGTTTGCGCCGCGCACACCGCCGGGATGGGCGTCTCTGTGAGTCTCTATGAGGAGCTGTGAGATGAGACTGCAGGCCTATCGGGACATCAATAAAAAGTGACAAAAGTGGAGAGAATTCTCCCAGAATTTGGATATACCTGGTGTGTTTAAAAGTGGTAGAAATGTGATATTCTTTTGCTCTTTTAACAATAAAATGTTAATTTAAAATAAAATATAGCATTTCCATGCCTCATATCAGGATCAGTTGAATCATTTATGAATACTGTATATGGTTATGAAACTTATTTTCGGTCGCCAAGCAACTTGCAACAAATATGTACAGGGGTCTCCAACCCTGCTCCTGGATCCACCTATCCAGCATGTTTTAGGTGTCTCCTTGCATGAACACACCTGATTCCAATCAATGGTCATCATTAACTTGTCATCAAGGTCTGGACAGTTCGGTTGCTGTATCATGGTGTGCTGAAGCAGGGAAAGATCTAAAACATGCTGGATAGGTGCTCTCCAGGACCAGGGTTGGAGACCCACGCATGCAGGCGCGCCCTGCTCTGCGCCGAGTCTGCGCCGACTCTGCTCCACCTGCGCGGACTCTTCGCTGAGTCTGCGCCACCCCGGCGGTGTTGCCGCGTTCTATGTGAAAAAGGCTTTAGTCCAAGCAATCTCCCGTCTCTCTCCCTTCTCCTTCCGACTCTGAAATAAAAAGGGACGGTGGTGCAGCGTTTCATCAGCCAGCGGTCCCCTCCCGGTCACGGAGCCTGTCACGTCATCTCAGTGGGCCGGTCCACTTCGTCGGACGTGCGGGCTCCCGTCTGGGCTGATGAGCGCGTGGGCATATTCACAAAATGTTCACAAACATTTATAAGTTCAGAGTTCACATGAGCGCATGGGTGTGGCACAACAATACACAGTGTGAAGATGCAAAAACACCTCAGCACAGAAAAGCAACGTACTCATAACAAATATGACATCATGATGAAGACTTGCATGTGGGTCTTTTGGGGGGGGGGTACCCGGCACGGTTCATCCAAGTGAGGGCTGCAACCTTCGTGGCTCCAACCTGGAGACTGTGTTTATAACAGATTTTATTAGAACTGACATCATATTTTCTCTCATCACAGATTAGTTGATTGTAAACTCTCAAAGACTCACTATAAAGTAATTGCGTCCGCTCTGAAGTCCGACCCCTCCGATCTGACAGAACTGGACCTGAGTGGGAGCGACCTGCAGGATTCAGGAGTGAAGATTCTGTCTGATGGACTGAAGAGTCCAAACTGTAGACTGGAGACTCTCAGGTCAGTTCATGGAGAAGTTTCTCCATTCATCCAGTTGTAATCCTCCAAAGATGTAATAAAATAATTTTAATCAAAAAACATTTAGAAAAAATTTACATAAAAAATGTCTCATATTTTGTTTCCTTTGTAAATGTTCTGACTGAAGATCTGAAGAATTCCTCAGAAGAATCAGCTTATTTTACTATGTTTTTGTAAGTTTTTAATTCTAACTCTTCTCGGGTTGTAAACAGGAAGAGAAACCAGTTTAGATCAGACATGAAGATGAACCAGCTCAAATGTGTTTTTTTAACAGACTTTTCTGGGCTTGTGTGAGATCTTCCATCAGTAGTTTCAACAGCTGGATCAGCTGGATCAGCTGGATCAGGAACAGCTGGATCAGCTGGATCAGCTGGAACAGCTGGATCAGGAACAGCTGGAACAGCTGGAACAGCTGGAACAGCTGGATCAGCTGGATCGGCTGGTGTTTTGGGAGAAACCTCTGGTTCGAGAGCGGTCGGCCGTGCAAAAATGAATCAGACACACACTCGCTTTCGCTATAATGAATACATTTATTATCAAACAAGCAGTGCAAACAAAAGACGCAGACACAACTGCCCCTTGCTAGGATAACTCTGTGTCAAGTTATCCCCCGCAAATGACAGAGCAACAGACAATCACACAAGGGGCTTGGCCTAAACTCTTACCTTAACACAGGACTGGGAGAGCCGGAACAGTCCAGGCAGAGCAGCCATCAACCCTAGCTCGGCGTCGTGCACAAACCCACAGCTGACTCTCCCTGAACTTCCGGCTGCCCCCCGTCTTTATACCTTTCTCGCGGAGGGGGTTGCCCCTTCAACCCCCGCCTGCCAGTTATCACGCTAAGGCTTGGCTCACATGGGACTGAGCTTCCCGTGTGAACCAAGCGCTTCTCTCACGGTTACAATAAGCAACAGGTGCATAGCTGATATGACTGTTTTGAGAATTAAGGACATTTCAGGACACAAAACTTATTTTTTCTTCCTTCAGCTGGATCAGCTGGAACAGCTGGATCAGGAACAGCTGGAACAGCTGGATCAGTTGTAACAGCTGGATCAGGAACAGCTGGAACAGCTGGATCAGCTTGAACAGCTGGATCGGCTGGAACAGCTGGAACGGCTGGAACAGCTGGATCAGGAACAGCTGGATCAGTTGGAACAGCTGGATCAGCTGGATCAGCTGGATCAGTTGGAACAGCTGGATCAGCTGGATCAGCTGGATCAGCTGGATCAGCTGGATCAGCTCTCCTCGCTTCCTGAAACTCCAGAGAACTTCATCCAGAGGTGGAAGCTGCTGTATGTGATCAGAATCTCCTGTTGATCTGATGACATTTAACTGATGAACACATTGATCGGTCATTGATTATTTATCTGGAGCTTTTCACCAGAACTCAGTGTTGGATCAACGGCTCTGATCCGGTCTCAGCTGAGGGTTCATGTTCAACTGTTCAAGAGTGAAGAGGGAAAGCTGCTTAACACAAGAAGTTTACAAGCACCATCAACTCCAGGAGTTCTGATTCTAGTTCAGTTTGTCAGTCCAGCTCCTGAAAGTCTGGCCGTGTTGAACTTGCTCCTTAGTCCTCTGATCGATGGTTCAGGTGTGTTTATCGTCTCAACTTCCTCAGCTTCCTCATCATTCAGTCACTTTTCATTTGGACACAATCTTGCTGTGATCCAAGTATCAGTCCGTTCTGTTAGAACATTCACATGGTCCTGACTGTCGGACAGAACCAGACAGGTCCGAAAGATGCTGCTGAGGTCAGACAAGGACGAAATCTTTCCTGCACGCTTCAGGTCCTGGAGTCTTCAGGTCCTGGAGGCTTCAGGGTCCTGGAGGCTTCAGGGTCCTGGAGGCTTCAGGTCCTGGAGGCTTCAGGGTCCTGGAGGCTGCAGGTCCTGGAGGCTTCAGGGTCCTGGAGGCTGCAGGTCCTGGAGGCTTCAGGGTCCTGGAGGCTGCAGGTCCTGGAGGCTTCAGGGTCCTGGAGGCTGCAGGTCCTGGAGGCTTCAAGTCCTGGAGGCTTCAGGGTCCTGGAGGCTTCAGGTCCTGGAGGCTCTGGGGTGTGAAGTGGTGGAGAGGCTCCAGCCCCTGCTTGGGAGGGGGGGGGAGGGGGGGGGGGGGGGGATGAGGATGGGGCCTCTGGGGTGTGAAGGGGTGGAGAGGTTCCAGCCCCTGCTGGGGAGCAGGCGGTGCAGTTGGAGGGATGGAACTGGGGAATGTGAATGCAGTCCCAAGGGATGGTATCAGGACTGTCCCTTGGGATGGACCTAAATGTTGTAACGTCTCCATCAGAAACCACATGTCTTCATGTCATGATGTTAAAAACAACCATACCATATACTTTTATTTTCTTGTTTCTTTATTCAGATTGAAGAGCTGCAGTTTGTCAGAGATCAGCTGTTCTTCTCTGGTCTCAGCTCTGAAGTCCAACCCCTCCCATCTGAAACTTCTGGACCTGAGCTGGAACCAGAACCTGCAGGATTCAGGAGTGAAACATCTGAGTGGATTTCTGGAGAGTCCAGAGTGCAGACTGGAGACTCTGAGGTCAGACATGTTTTAGTTGTGTGTTCAGATGAATCTGATGTGAAAGTTGTGTTGACACTAACCTGCAGACATCAGGCTGATCTTCTACTGATCCACACTGACCATCTTACTGCTCTGAGTTCTTCTTCACTAGTTTCCTTGTTCAGTTTGCAGAGCTGCAGTTTATCAGAGATCAGCTGTTCTTCTCTGGTCTCAGCTCTGAAGTCCAACCCCTCCCATCTGAAACATCTGGACCTGAGATTCAACTACAAGCTGCAGGATTCAGATGTGAAGCAGCTGTCTGATCTGGTGGAGAATCCAGACTACAACCTGCAGACTCTCAGGTCAGTTTACTGACTGGGGCTTTTGGAATTTTGTTGGAGAGTTTGTTCACCTCAAACAGACAAGACACCATCAATTCAGATGAAGGTATTTCAGGTGTCCATTGTCCAAAGCTCCTTGTTCTAACCTGTGTTGGAACCACACACACATCACATCATACAACACGTGTTTTCCTGCTGTCATGAAACAGCTCAAGGTCCAGACAGAACCAAAGACATAACTCAGGATGAGGGATGTCACTTCTGAGGTAAATCTTTTTAGATGTGCCACATTGTGTTTTTTCTGACTCTTAATGTTTCAAAGTTGAGTTATATATTCATCTTTTATTTTAAAGATTTTGGCCCTTTATTCAAGATGCAGACAGGAAGGGGTAGAGAGAGAGAATGGGGATGACCAGCAGCAAAGGTGTGCAGGCCGGGATTGGAACCTGCGACCACTGCAGGAGGACTGTAGCCTCAATATATGAGCCGTTTGCTTAACCCACTGCGCCACCGAGCGGCCCATATATTCATCTTTTAAAATGATCTTGCTGCCTCTTAACACACTCACTGTTCAATATGGAATTAGCAGTAACACATTTTTAGAATACCAACAACTTAAGTCCATGATAAATAAAAAATATAAACTCAACCAACTGGATCTGCAACTTCCCGCTAAAATAATAGACTTACTTAATCTAAACACCCCAAAATTACTATCGAAACTCTACAGGTTCATGTCCAAAATAGATAACTCAGTCTCTCTTCGATTTCAAAATGTCAGGCAGATCTTTCTCTCAACACTGACCAGATCTCTTGGTCACAAATATGTCTAAATATTTTCACTAAGACCAGGAATCCGAACACAACTTATACAGTACAAAGTTCTTTATAGAATACATCGTTTGGACATTTTTTTCTCTTGCAGATCTCCAATGCTCGTGTGCTCGTTGTGCATTTCCATGTGCTTTTCACATCTTGGACTAGCAGCGGATGTCACCCCCCCCCCCAAAAAAAAGAAATTATACATGGCTATGTATAATAAATGTATCTGATATATTAAAAAATATATCATGTATATTTCATATAAAAAATGCATATATATATATATATATATATATATATATATATATATATATATATATATATATATATATATATATATATATATATATGTATATATGCTTTAGGTTCTTACCAACATGGTATCAACGATTAATATATATGACAAAAAAATGCATTTTAAGTGGCACGTGACTGAAAGTAGTCAGTAGTTTTTCAGAGCGCTCAAAACAAAACATTGTAGTCGTCACTGTTATGTCAAAGATAACCTTTAACTCAGCAAGTAAACAGACCACAAAAAAGTTCAGCATTGTTGCACATTTATTGCACGTACACTTTCCAACCGGGGGGCGAGCCGAAGAGGAAAAAAGAAAGTGTTCTGATTAAATAAGGTTGGACTATATAGCAATTGCGTTCATAAGGATACATTTTTAAACAAAAGAAAAATTAAAGAAATAGTCTCTTCTCCTCGTGTGTATCTGCCTGTCATGCCGGGTGCTTGCATGTTGTGTTTACTTTTAAGCCTGAATTATGGTTCTGCGTTACACCCATGGGCGTCAGTTTGATTTCAGAAGTGCTGGGGATATTTACCATAAACCTGAGTAAGGTTTGAAAAGTGCTGGGTACGAGCTAGGCCCATTACTTCCGAATTGAGGTTTCATGATAAATAATAGTCATTTCATTAGATGATGCGTATTGATGCGATATTGTCCCCATATTAAAAGCCATCTGCGCGGTCTTCAGTGGTGGAGCGTGGGTTTCAGCACAGAGGGGGTGGAGCATTCTCAATGGGCCCTTATGATAATTATTTTACTATTCAACAACTTAAAGATAACGGACACCTCATCATACCCAGCAAACAACACAAATGCTCACGTTTACTGAGCCAAGCAAGCCTAGGTGCCTCAGAAAGCCACAAACCAGTTCACACACACACACACACACACACACACACACACACACACACACACACACACACACACACACACACACACACACACACACACACACACACACACACGCCACGCAGCCTGACAGCCGTCAATCTGAGAGCATCGCTGTCCTTGGTGCTAGTGTGACAGTGACTCACAGGGTCTGAGCCAAACCATCTTTAATATAACTTAAAACATAAAATGTAAACTACAATTACACAATCTATTCAGATAGAATATAGACACAATTGTCTATAAGGCCATTAATGAGATCTATAAATAGAACACAATGCACATTTTATCGTTATTATAACCTACAAATTTTACGATTATATATGAACGTATCACACAAAACGGGGCCCTCTCATTGGTGGGGACAAATCTGCTCGTCAGACAAAGTGGTAGGGTCGCGTCCCCACCGTCCCCGGCGGAAATGACGCGCCTGGTTACACCAACGCAGAGCCTACGCCGTAGGGTACGGCGTATGGTGCGCGTCGCCGAGTACCCTACGCCGTAGGCGTAGGCTCCTGTCTTCGCATCGCTTTCGCACAGGCAGTCTTGAGGATTTGCAATCACAGGCTGAGCCTACCGTTAGTTTTTAAACTGTAAAGTGGGGGGGACAAATACATGATTTTGAAGTGTGGGGGGACATGTCCCCCCTGTCCCCAGTGGTAATTGCGTTGTGGCACTAACGGGCAGCAACGGCGTGCTGCCACTCACTCGCTTTATTTTATTGAATACTATTTATATACTTATTCTAACTTTTACTGTGACCACCAAATAATGTGGTTTTCCTGTCCTCCACATCATCTACAACATCTAGATCTAAGTCTCCGTGAAAGTCAGTGTCACGGTGGCTGGACACCCTCTCATTCATTCTGATGCCAAACAGGCTGCAGGAAGCCACTGCGCATGCTCAGTACCCTCATCCACATGCATTTATTGTAAAAAGTGGGAGTGTAGAGGGCGGGATATGAGGCGGATTCAGCTGCGCAGCCTTCCAGCTGGTCTGTGATTCATAAAGGAACGTTGCGTGCAAATCTGCGTGCACATGGTTTTGTTGATCCGGATTTTTTTTTTGCGCCAGGCATTTTCGGCTTTTGAGTGTACGTGCACTTTTAGTATGAATTCTACGCAGTCCATTTTAAATGAGGCCCCAGGTCGTTAGTTCAGAACTCATGAGTGACAAGTGTTGCACACTTGGGGCCCGATTTACTAAGATCCTAAATAAAGAGTACTAAATTGCGTGTGCACTGAAAAAGTTTGCGTGTGCTGTTTGCGTGTGGTTTGCAGGTGATCAACTAAGATTGCGTGCGCAATTGATAACAGGTGCAAACAGCAGTATTTAAATGAGGTGTTGCGTGTCTTAAGGTTTGCGAGCGCAAACTCTGCGCCATGGAGAGTCTGGATGGAATGCACAGTCACAAGTCACAAGCGCAAAATGAAATTTGACGAGTTGGGGGGGGAGGGGGGGGTGTTGGTTTACTGCAGGTGTCACTTAGTCCCCCATTTGGTTATGGATCATTTTTACCCCACAGGGTGAGATCTTGCATGGAGCCCCAGATGGAGGGAGATTATCTGTGGTCTCATATGTCTTCCATTTTTTAATAATTGCTCCCACAGTGGATTTCTTCACACCAAGCTGCTACCTATTGCAGATTCAGTCTTCCCAGCCTGGTGCCGGTCTACAATTCTGTTTCTCACGTCCTTTGACATCTCTTTGGCCATAGAGGAGTTTGGAGTGTGACTGATAACCAGTTAAAACAGGTGCCATTAATACACATAACGAGTGGAGGGCAGAGGAGCCTCTTAAAAAAGAAGTTACAGGTCTGTGAAAGTCAGAAATCTTGCTTGTTTGTAGGTGATCAAATACTTATTTTACTGAGGAATTCATAAATTAATTCAGTAAAAATCCTACAATGGGAATCCTGGATTCTTTCCCCCATTCTGTCTCTCATAGTTGAAGTTACCTATGATGAAAGTTACAGGCCTTTCATCTTTTTAAGAATCAGAACTTCCACAATTGGTGGCTGACTAAATACTTTTTGCCCCACTGTAAATGTGTGTGTGCAAAGTGAAAACAAGGCTTTACCTGAACTGCACCAAGAGTGGAGGAGGGAGGGCACAACCACGCCACCCAAGTGACCAGAAGACGACAAGGAAGAAATCTGAACCCAGGCCACCAGCAGCCCCCCAGCCATCAGGCGACCGAGGAAAGCCCCGGGCGGAGCCTGTTTGACCACAGGAGACAGCCAGGAAACCCACGGTGATGGACCTGCACCCAACCGAGCACCAGCCACCCCCGGCATAGGCCGATCACGGGGGCAAGAGGTCCACGCCCTCCAGGCCCACAACCCCCACTCAGCGAGAGGCTAGCCTGCCCAGAGAGACAGCGCCAACCCAACAGCTGACGCCGGCAAGCCGGCATCCGCCCCGGGAACCCCACAGCCAAAGGCATGCCCAGGTGCATGGGCAGCGGTGCAAAGGGCAGATGGGCACAGAGTGTGTGAACCCCCCAACAAGGAGCCACCCAGACAAACCCAACAGCAAAGAGCAACAAACCCACGCTAGACAACGGACACCCATTGATACAGACACTAACATACACTCACTGAAAAAGACACGGACAATCTTTCTGTCACCACTCCCATCTCCCCCTGGAGGCCCAGCTAATACATAGATTAGACTTTTGTTTCCAGTTCATTAGAAAGGTTTTCTTTGCAAAACATAAGGCAGTGAGAACCGAGTGAGCCAAGTTAGGTTCCATGTGTATGTCTCCCAGGTGACCGAGTATGCATAGTGTGGGGCACAGATGAATTCTGCAATGGAGCCATGTGGATAAATCCTCACATACCTCCAGGAAAGAGCTGGGACCAGCTGGTATCAGACTGGGACCAGCTGGTATCAAGACCGGGACCAGCTGGTATCAGACCGGGACCAGCTGGTACCAGACCCGGACCAGCTGGTATTGTGGTGGCAAAAATTGTTGTTCAAAAAGAATGTCAGTACACCTCAGCTGTCTTTCGGAAGTTTAATGAAAAGAGGAAGAACATTCAATTGAATGGAGTCACACAGAGCAACCGGTCACATGAACCGTCTGTCCGGAGTGAGCTGAGGAAGATTAGAGACAAGTTATTTTATACTTGGGAGCTGGAAAAGACAAAACATCACCCATCACCCTGGCAACCATGCCAGGCTCTGTGTCAAAGGAACATGACCTCGGCATAGGAATGAAAACAGGCAACAGACAGTGTTATACCAAAATTTTCCATTACAGTATCTGACCGGGACCAGCTGGTACCAGACCTGGAGCAGCTGATTTCCAGCTAGGGAATTTCAGACTAAGCGTGAGGCTTTCAAATGTATTATAATTGCACTTAGGTTCAGATTTTGTTTGGAGACTGGAGTTATAAATTGCTGCGACTCCTCCGCCTCGGCCCGTGCTTCTAGGAATATGATGATTAAAGTAGCCGGGCGGAGTTGATTCATTCAAACTAACATACTCTTCCTCCTGTAGCCACGGTTCTGTTGTTGTCAGGAGCGAGTGAGGGAAAAGAGTCCCTGAAAACAGCATGTAGGAAAGTGCACACCGCTGTCTCGCTCCCAGCAACCTACCTATAACAAACTACCGGAGCCCAACTAAAATAATACTACAAATGAAAACACAGTAAACTACTGGGCGTTTCACTGTTACTCTTTGTGGCGATCTGCTTTAATATGTCACGGATGTTGAGAAGCAAACAAGATCAGGGGGAACCACCTGTTGAACACAGTGATACCCGAACGCTTGCATCAATAGCAAGCCTTCTGGAGAAAAACAGGCTGGCTATTACCGCCGAGTTCCGTGCATCCATGGCGAAGATCGAAAATAAAATTGATCGCCTAAAATCCACGGCAGATGATCACTCAACAAAGATAAAAGATCTCAAGGAGAGCCAACCCTCCACTAGAGAGCCAAACCTCCACTAGAGAGCCAAACCTCCACCAGAGAGCCAAACCTCCACCAGAGAGCCAAACCTCCACCAGAGAGCCAAACCTCCACCAAACCTCCACCACAGAGCCAAACCTCCACCAGAGAGTCAAAACTTCACCAGAGAGCCAAACCTCCACCAAACCTCCACCAGAGAGCGAAACCTCCACCACAGAGCCAAACCTCCACCAGAGAGCCAAACCTCCACCAAACCTCCACCACAGAGCCAAACCTCCACCAGAGAGCCAAACCTCCACCAAACCTCCACCACAGAGCCAAACCTCCACCAGAGAGCCAAACCTCCACCACAGAGCCAAACCACCAAACCTCTACCAGAGAACCAACCCTCCACCAGAGAGCCAAACCTCCACCACAGAGCCAACCCTCCACCAGAGAGCCAAAACTTAACCAGAGAGCAAAACCTCCACCAGAGAGCCAACCCTCCACCAGAGAGCCAAACCTCCACCAGAGAGCCAAACCTCCACCAGAGATCCAAACCTCCACCAGAGAGCCAAAACTTCACCAGAGAGCCAAAACTTCACCAGAGAGCCAAACCTCCACCAGAGAGCAAACCCTCCATCAACCCACCACCAGAGAGCCAACCCTCCACCAGAGAGCCAAATCTCCACCAGAGAACCAAATCTCCACCAGAGAGCCAAACCTCCACCAGAGAGCCAACCCTCCACCAGAGAGCCAAATCTCCACCAGAGAACCAAATCTCCACCAGAGAGCCAAATCTCCACCAGAGAACCAAATCTCCACCAGAGAGCCAAACCTCCACCAGAGAGCCAAACCTCCACCAGAGAACCAAACCTCCACCAGAGAGCCATACCTCCACCAGAGAGCCATACCTCCACCAGAGAGCCATACCTCCACCAGAGAGCGAAACCTCCACCAGAGAGCCAAACCTCTACCAGAGAACCAAATCTCCACCAGAGAACCAACCCTCCATCAACCCTCCACCAGAGAGCCAAACCTCCACCAGAGAGCCAAATCTCCACCAGAATCAGAATCAGAATCAGAATCAGCTTTATTGGCCAGGTTCGAACATTGTCCAACAAGGAATTTGATTCGGTTATTTCGCTCTTTGGTAGTAAAAAAATAAACAATAAACAAATAAACAATAAACAAATGTGGTATTACTATCTACAGTATAAACATTTTAACATTTTAAGGTGCAGCAGTTTGAGGTAGTGATAAAAGAAGGATAGTTCTGAATAAAAATAAGAATAAGTATAAGTATAACCTATATACAATTTTAACAGACAAATTATACAAAAAATACAAAAAATTATACAAAAGGAAGTACAAAAGTGAGAGGTGCAGCAGAGTGAGGCAGACATGATTATTAAAGAGGGTGCTGGATGATTTTTATTGCACGTGTTTGGTTACTCTGAGACTTATTATTTGTGGGAGTTCATCAGAGCAACCGCTTGCGGGAAGAAACTGTCTTTGTGTCTGGAGGTTTTGGCGTACAGTGCTCTGTAGCGCCGTCCAGAGGGGAGGAGATGGAACAGGCGGTGTCCCGGGTGTGAGGGGTCTGCAGAGATTCGACCTGCCCGTTTCCTGGTCCTGGACCGGTACAGGTCGTCGATAGATGGGAGGTTAGTCCCAACTATCCTCTCTGCAGACCTGATGGTCCGTTGCAGTCTGTGCCTGTCTAGTTTGGTGGCTGATCCAAACCAGACAGTGATGGAAGAGAGCCAACCCTCCATCAACCCTCCACCAGAGAGCCAAAACTTCACCAGAGAGCAAAACCTCCACCAGAGAGCCAACCCTCCATCAACCCTCCACCAGAGAGCCAAACCTCCACCAGAGAGCCAAACCTCCACCAGAGAGCCAAATCTCCACCAGAGAGCCAACCCTCCATCAACCCTCCACCAGAGAGCCAACCCTCCACCATAGAGCCAACCCTCCACCATAGAGCCAAACTTCCACCAGAGAGCCAAACCTCCACCAGAAAACCAAACCTCCACCAGGGAACCAAATCTCCACCAGAGAGCCAAACCTCCACCAAATCTCCACCAGAGAGCCAAACCTCTACCAGAGAGCCAACCCTCCACCAGAGAACCAACCCTCCACCATAGAGCCAACCCTCCACCAGAGAGCCAAACCTGCACCAAACCTCGACCAGAGAGCCAAACCTCCACCAGAGAGCCAAACCTCCACCAGAAAGCCAAACCTCCACCAAACCTCCACTAGAGAGCCAACCCTCCACCAGAGAACCAAATCTCCACCAGAGAGCCAAACCTCCACCAGAAAGCCAAACCTGCACCAAACCTCCACCAGAGAGCCAAACCTCCACCAGAGAGCCAAACCTCCACCAAAAAGCCAAACCTCCACCAAACCTCCACCAGAGAGCCAAACCTCCACCAGAGAGCCAAACCTCCACCAGAAAGCCAAACCTCCACCAAACCTCCACCAGAGAGCCAAACCTCCACCAGAGAGCCAACCCTCCATCAGAGAGCCAACCCTCCACCACAGAGCCAAACCTCCACCACAGAGCCAAACCTCCACCAAACCTCCACCAGAGAGCCAAACCTCCACCAGAGAGCCAACCCTCCATCAGAGAGCCAACCCTCCACCACAGAGCCAAACCTCCACCAAACCTCCACCAGAGAGCCAAAACTTCACCAGAGAGCCAAATCTCCACCAGAGAGCCAACCCTCCACCAGAGAACCAAATCTCCACCAGAGAGCCAAACCTCCACCAGAGAGCCAACCCTCCACCAGAGAGCCAACCCTCCAGCAGAGAACCAAATCTCCACCATAGAGCCAACCCTCCACCAGAGAGCCAACCCTCCACCAGAGAACCAAACCACCAAACCTCCACCAGAGAGCCAAACCTCCACCATAGAGCCAACCCTCCACCAGAGAACCAAATCTCCACCAGAGAGCCAAACCTCCACCAGAGAGCCAGACCTCTACCAGAGAGCCAACCCTCCACCAGAGAGCCAAAACTTCACCAGAGAGCAAAACCTCCACCAGAGAGACAAACCTCCACCAGAGAGACAAACCTCCACCAGAGAGACAAACCTCCACCAGAGAGCCAAACCTCCACCAGGTGGGAAACCCAGGCCGGTCCTTATCCGGCTGCATAGTTTCTAGACCAAGGAGAAGATAATCAGGGCAGCACGGATCAAAAGAGGGCAGCTCAAGTACCAAGATCATCTTATTGTCATATATGAGGATTACCCGAAAGAAATACTGGACGAACGTAAACTTTACAGCAAAGTCATGTCGGAGCTATACAAATTTGGCCTGAAGCCATCGCCTCTGTTTCCTTAGAGACTCACCATCAAGACCAAGGAGGGAGGTAAGATACACCTCACCTCGGTTAAGAGGCTGAAAAATACATTAAGACAATATCCAAACAATAACATTGAAATGGAAACCCACCTCTCGTAACTGAGACAATACGTTACCCACCAGAGTTACTGATAGCCAGCATGGCTAATCTGGTTAGGATTTGATGGCTCTGGATATCTTTAAGAACTTTCTAAGTGTGTGAACTGAACTATAATTTGATCTGAATTTATTTTATTCTCGCACCTTGACCAAGTGATGCCCCTTTATTTTTTTATTTTGTGTTAATGGAATTATAATGGTAGGGGAGGGATGTTTTCTCCTCACTGGGACGGTTTAGTAAAGGGAGGGATGTTTTCTCCTCACTGGGACGGTTTAGTAAAGGGAGGGATGTTTTATCCTCACTGGGACGGTTTAGTAAAGGGAGGGATGTTTTCTCCTCACTGGGATGGTTTAGTAAAGGGAGGGATGTTTTCTCCTTGTTCGCCGCGCTGATGCAGATCCAACTATCCGCTCAGTGCGACACGCGTCGGTGCCGCCAAGCCTTTCTCTTCCAGAGCTGAGAAACGTCACCTAGTGTTGCTTAAATGTGGCCTCATGAAATCATTCACTATCATCGAAACAAAGTCAAACAAGACTATATAATGTCATATTTCTAAAAGTAAGTGAAAGTGATGCAAAGTAAAGGAGCAGAGGATGAAACATTGCAGTCCCTACACCTACAATAGTCTGAATATAAAGGTGCTCTAAGGAGCCCCTCCTGCTCAGAGCAGGTCATCCCAGGTAAAGCCATCCCAGGTAAAACCAGGTAAAACCATGTCATCCAGGTAAAACAAGGTTAAACAAGGTAAAACCAGGTAAAACCAGTTAAAACCGGGAGCAGAAGATATTCTTAGCACATGTTCTTCAGACGGGGAGTCAGAGATGCAACGTGCACTTTCTGTTTTGAAATTACACTTTTTATGTTTGTGCCACTCACTGCTTAGTAACTGTTTAATAAATACAGTTTTGGTGAATTTGACTTGTTAACCCTTTTTGCATGAAAGTTTAAAATGAGCATATATTAATGCAGTATGAACAAGAATGTTTTAATGTAGACATATAGAATCATCATACTGGTGTGATTGTATGCATCAAAGTGTTAATTCAAGGCTAAGGCAAAATATCGAGATATATATCGTTTATCGTGACATGGCCTAAAAATATGGAGATATAAAAAGGCCATATCGCCCAGCCCTATGCTCAACTGAGCGGTTTGCAGCTGGGATGAAAATCAGTAGCTCCAAATCAGAGACCATGGACCTCATGCCTCCTCCCTGGGTCGGGGATCAGATCCTGGCTTCAGTGGGGGAGTCCACGCGTCTCAGGGTCTTGGTAATGAGTGAGGGATGAATGGAACGGATGGATCGGTGCGGCGTCGGCAGCTAATTATTCAAAAAAATTCACTTCAGAAGTTTGTAATAATTTGTTCAGAACACAAACAATAGAGGAAGAGACAGAACGTGAATAAATCAGTTAAGGTGCAGCAGAGATCGTCTGTGATGCAGAGTTCAAGGTGAATAACACAAACCTTGACTGACGTGTTTGAGTGGATGACTGAAGCAGCCGTCTGTACATAGAGTGTTATCGCTTCACAACAAGACTTCAGAAGCTGTTACAGCACAGTCAAGCATCTGCAGAACAATCCTCTGTTCTCTCCATTTCTGCAGCAGTCAGCTTCAAACACATGACGATGTGACGTCTGAGGACCAGGATGACTCCGGGGAAGTGATGACCTCCAGGAGTGACAACTATACTGTAAGTCAAACTGCTTCCAGTCTTAAATCACAACCTCCTTTGTTCCTGAATGAGAAACTCAAGAGTTCCTTGTTCTTCAGCTTCTTCAGCTGATGGAAGCAAAGATCTCTCTCTTTCAGAGCAAATCATGTTACAGACCACGAATACATCATCATTCCAACAGACCCGTCAGTCGATGCTAACGCAGAAGGCCCAACTTTTGCAATTCCTAATTTGACCACCAGAGGCTCATGCAGTCTCGTAGTCTGTAGAGGAAGAACCGGACAAACGCTCTGACAAAGCTGAAGTAGAGCAGCTAACGTCTGAGAGGCTGTTAGAAACGTCTACCGCCGTAGACGGGGCGGATGAGAAGGTAGCAGAGGTTGCTAAAGTGTCCAGTGATCCAGTGTGGACCTTGATCCAGTTTCTGAACCTCAACCAGGTCTGTCCCCCCGAAGATCTCCGCTTAACCCTTTCATATTCAGGAGGTGGAGATGCGCAACACAGAGCTGTTAGTGCAAGCGATGCATCTCCGGATCAGAGCTCTTGAAAAGAGTTGACCCGTGTCCATAGCTACGTCACCTCAAAGCACACACGTTGACGTCAGTAAACACATCAGGTTAGTTCCTTCGTTTCGGTCAGACGTTGACTCTTATTTTGGTGCCTTTGAGCGCATGGCTACTGCACTAAATAAGTGTTGGTCTCTGCCGTTGCAGTGCTAAATTGAAAAAAACGGTGTTGCACGCCTACAAACTTGTCCCTGAAGCAAATGGACAAGGTTTTAGAAACTTGATTCTAACGCACAAAAATGTGTCTCCTCTAAAAGTTACACAATCCCCAACTGCTGAACGGAGACGCACGTCGACATTGGTGCGTAAAAATGTATGTTCCGCCATTGGTTATGATCGTGAGTGTTTTCATTGCCATAAGCAAAGACACCTGATTGCAGCAAGCCTTGTTCTAACAAGGATCCTTCTGGCAGGGGGAATGCCAATGGAAATTAGCCTTTTGGCTACAATTGGGTGCATTTACATTTTTTAAAATGTTCATTAATGTACATTGTCCCTCTATAACAAATAAAATAAAAATGAAATGAAAAAAAAATGAAAATGAAGGAAAGAGAAAATATCTAGGATCCCTGGTGCTGTTGGATCTGTTTGTTTCAGACATGCCCACATCAGACACACTAACCTTTGAGATGCTCAGACCGTCAGACCGTCAGAGCCAGCAGGTCTAACTAGAGGGTTGTCCACATGGATGATAAAATCAGCAACAATGATTCCACGGTTAAATCAATACAGTTCACTGAAATCATCAGATAAGTTTCACAGTATTTGCATCAATCATCGAGTCCTTGTCACTCCGAGTCTTGGGGGAACGATTTCATCAGACTTTAAAGTCTATGTTGTCCAGGTCTGTCTTGAGAGGGACGAGGGTCTTCCACTTTTGCTCTTTGCCATCAGAGAGACCGCACAGAGATCTCTTGGATTTAGTCCTGCAGCTTTAGTCTTTGGTCGTGCGGTGGGTCGTCCTCTTCAGCTTCTCAAGGGAAAATGGTGGACGGAAACATCTCACACTGAGCACAATGTGCTAGATTATGTCAGTAGTTTTCAGGAGCGTCTTCATCATGCGTGTCAGTTGGCACAAGAGTTGTTGTGTTGTGATATGACATCGATGTAGACGATCGGCCCATTACTACCAGACTGGACGCAACAGGGTCACTGGTCCAGCTGACTGCCAGACTCATCTTTGGTTTTACTGGGTTGGCTGGAGTCTTCTCCTGCCAAAAAGACCTGCAGGTCCAAACGTGGGCCTGTTGGAGCAGGAAACATCTAAAACATGCAGGGCAGCAACCCTTGAGGGCCAGAGTTGGGAAACACTGGTCTGTCACACATTTTCAGATTTCTGGATGTTCCTGAGTTTGTTCAAGTCCAACTGATTCTCTGTCAAGAATTCAGATTTTAAAAAATAATTTATGATGATTTCTTTCTTTAAGGTAAAAATGTGGTTGAAAGACACTTTGGAGGATTTGGACTCCAGTGGGCTGAAGGAATTCCACTGGTACCTGAATATTGCAGAAGAATCAAAGGATGGTTTCAAACCGATCCCAGTGTGTGATCGGGAGCATGCAGACATATTGAAGACAGCAGATCTGATGATGCAGAGGTTCTCCTCAAAGACCAAAGAGGTGGCCGAGACGATTTTAAAGAAGATGAAAAGAGATAAAGGTCTGTTGTAGAGAAGGAAAAAACACAAAAACCATCTTACTATGAAGATTTTATCCTGTTTAAACAATAACTGATAATAATATGTTTCATTGACCTCCAACAGACAGCTCATCATAAAGTTACAGCTGATCAGCGGATGTTCAGATCTTGATTGTTTTTAGAATTAAGTTATTGAGTGAACTTCATAAAACAGTAAATCTCTGTCTTTACGTTACAGTTTGTAAAAAGTTGAAGTCTAAGCTGAAGGAGAAGCACCAGCATGTGTCTGAGGGGAATATTAAAGCAGGAAACCCAACCCCTCTGGAGCAGATCTACACGGAGCTCTACATCACAGAGGGAGGGACCGGAGAGGTCAACGATGAACATGAAGTCAGACAGATTGAAGCAGCTTCCAGGAAACCAGAAAGAGCAGAAACAACCATCAGACAGGAAGACATCTTTAAACCCCCACCTGGAAGAGATGAACCAATCAGAACAGTGATGACGAAGGGAGTGGCCGGCATCGGGAAAACAGTCCTAACACAGAAGTTCAGTCTGGACTGGGCTGAAGGCAGAACCAACCAGGACATCCAGTTCCTGCTTCCATTCACCTTCAGACAGCTGAATGTGCTGAGAGAGAAGAAGTTCAGCTTGGTGGAACTTGTTCATCATTTCTTCTCTGAAACCAAAGAAATCTGCAGCTTTGAAGAGTTCCAGGTCTTGTTCATCTTTGACGGTCTGGATGAGAGTAGACTTCCTCCGGACTTTCACAACTCTACAATCCTCAGTGACCCCAGAAGGTCCACCTCGGTGGACGTGCTGCTGACAAACCTCATCAGGGGGAACCTGCTTCCTTCTGCTCGTCTCTGGATCACCACACGACCCGCAGCAGCCGATCAGATCCCTCCTTACTGTGTTGACATGGTGACAGAGGTCAGAGGGTTCACTGACCCACAGAAGGAGGAATACTTCAGGAAAAGGTTCAGAGAAGAGGAGCAGAGCAGCAGGATCATCTCCCACATCAAGACATCACGGATCCTCCACATCATGTGCCACATCCCAGTCTTCTGCTGGATCACTGCTACGGTCCTGGAGAACGTCCTGGAGAATGTCCTGGAGACCAGAGAGGGAGGGGAGCTGCCCAAGACCCTGACTGATATGTACATCCACTTCCTGGTGGTCCAGGTCAAACTGAAGAAGGTCAAGTATGACGGAGGAGCTGAGACGGATCCACACTGGAGTCCAGAGAGAAGGACGATGGTGGAGTCTCTGGGAAAACTGGCTTTTGAGCAGCTGCAGAAAGGAAACCTGATCTTCTATGAATCAGACCTGAGAGAGTGTGGCATCGATGTCACAGAGGCTTCAGTGTACTCAGGAGTGTTCACCCAGATCTTTAGAGAGGAGAGCAGCCTGTACCAGGACCAGGTCTTCTGCTTCATCCATCTGAGTGTTCAGGAGTTTCTGGCTGCTCTTCATGTCCATCAGACCTTCATCAGAACTGGAGTCAACCTGCTGGAGGAGCAGAAGAATACCTCCTGGTGGATAAGTGCAGACACTCACTTCTATCAGACAGCTGTGGACAAGGCCTTACAGAATCCCAACGGACACCTGGACTTGTTCCTCCGCTTCCTCCTGGGTCTTTCACTGGAGACCAATCAGAACCTCCTACGAGGTCTGTTGGAACCAGAACAAAGAAGATCAAAGAACAATCAGGAAACAGTTAAATACATCAAGAAGAAGATCAGTGAGGATCTGTCTGCAGAGAGAAGCATCAACCTGTTCCATTGTCTGAATGAACTGAACGATGGTTCTCTGGTGGAGGAGGTCCAAGAGTTCCTGAGAACAGGACCTCTCTCCACAGATAAACTGTCTCCTGCTCAGTGGTCGGCTCTGGTCTTCATCTTACTGTCATCAGAAGATCTGGAGGTGTTTGACCTGAAGAAATACTCAGCTTCAGAGGAGGCTCTACGGAGGCTGCTGCCGGTGGTCAAAGCCTCCAAGAAAGCTGTGTAAGGACCAACACGGACACATCTGTTTTAGTTACAATCACATGTTCTTGGAGGAAACCAGTTAAATTCACTGTTCAACTAAGTTCAGGTTCATGTGGGACCAGTTCTCCTCAATGATTCATCTCAGGAAACTTTACATGTAGAGAGGAGAAATGCAGTGATCAATACTTATTGATTATTAGTTGAAATAATCAGCATTCATTGATATTATATCCTCCATTTCTTAATGGTTATGTTAAATGACATAATCTACTTTTCAATAACCTCATGATCTCTCTTTAATCTCCTCTGCAGGTTGAGAGACTGTAAGTTCTCAGGGAACATCTGTCCACTTCTGTCCTCAGTTCTCAGCTCTCAGTCCTCCAGTCTGACAGAACTGGACCTGAGTCTCAACCGCCTGAAGGATTCTGGACTGAAGAAGCTGTGTCCTGGACTGGAGAGTCCACACTGTCACCTGGAGTCTCTCAGGTCAGAATCCACCAAGTGTTCAACTGGTGACCGTTACTACTGTTTGTTTGGTTGTTTTGTTAGATCCCCGTTAGCTGCTGACCTTTCACAGCAGTTTCTCTGGGGTCTCATCAGAATCATCAGCTTAATTACAACATTATCATTAATTAAAATACATAAACATACATTCTCACAACTCAGAGACAACAGACACTAGAAAACCTCCTAAAAGTAAAAAACCAACAGCATTTTAATCAGCACAATGGAATTATGACTCTACATTTCCTCTTTTGAAAGTCAGGATTTACATTTTCTCATCACACTCTCAAACAAGATATTAAGAGAAATCAAATGAATAGCTAAATTTAAAAAGAATACAAAATATTTTCCATTTTTCAACAACACAACAACTCTCTGGACAGTGTGAGATAGAAAAAACAATCATGTGTTGTTCACATTTTAACACCCCCTTCAGCAAAACTACACACATTTGTTGAATTAGTCTGATAAATATACAGAATTCAACCATTCTTATCTTTAACTAAAAGTAAGATATTAACTGATAAACTCAGTTGTAACATAATTATTAGGTGTTTGCAAGTTAAGTCAAATTATAAATGACACATTACTAAAAGTAAAGTATTTTAATATCTTCTGCTCTCAGAAAACATCATTTTAACTCTTTATAACATTCAAGGATCATTATGATAAAAAGCTCAGGAATCCTGCATAAATGATATAAAACTGGACACATGATATAAAGTCCAGCAGTTCTCCACAGATCCATTCTGGTGTTAATAATTGTTGCTAGATCAGATTCTGATCTCTAAACTGCTGCTTTGAACAATATTTGAACATCAACACTAATCAAAAGGATTGGTGTGTATGTTGGTGTTTTCATCTTAATCTAGTGTCAGACTTGGACCAGAAAAGCTCAGGATGTTCAGTAAAGGTGAACATGTCAGAGGAACAACCAGGAACCCACATCATGGATGTAACAAAACTGTAAAACCTGTTTTATAAAGTCCAGATACGGTGGTGACCCACATGGACCTGATGACAAAGTTGATATTTGAAGAAACACTTCTCTGATGAGACTGGAACATGTTTTACTTTCTGTTCAGGTTGCAGCGCTGCGGCCTGTCAGAGATCAGCTGTTCTTCTCTGGTCTCAGCTCTGAAGTCCAACCCCTCCCATCTGAAACATCTGGACCTGAGTGTGAACAACCTGCACGATTCAGGAGTGGAACATCTGAGTGGATTTCTGGAGAGTCCAGACTGCAGACTGGAGACTCTGGGGTCAGACATGTTTTAGTTGTGTGTTCAGATGAATCTGATGTGAAAGTTGTGTTGACACTAACCTGCAGACATCAGGCTGATCTTCTACTGATCCACACTGACCATCTGACTGCTCTGAGTTCTTCTTCTCTGCTTTAGTTTCATCTTAAACTTCCTCTTCTGATTCATTACATAAAACTAAACATGTGAATGTGTCAGACAGGAACAAATGAAGAACCAGAGATGTGTCTGAACCTGGAATAAAACATCTGAACAAACATGAATTAACTTTACAGCTAATAAGTTCAGAAATATCATCCAGATGTTAATAAACTGAGAGAGTCTGACAGACAATAGTGGACAGACTGAATGTGTAGTCGTCCAATATATGAGTTATAGAGCTCATTTACTGAATAACTTCTTACTGTGGCTGAAATCAGTCAAACCAACGTTGGCTTCCTTTGACTAACATTAAATTTCACATTAACAAATACAAGTTTACCAAATATGAAACTCAAAACATGGAAAAACATCTTTATCTATGTTTTTTAATATAATTCTGTCAGTGGTTGACATTTCCCACATTTTGTTCTGACCCGCCTGTGTCCCATCTGCCCTGATTGTCTGCACCTGTGTCTCGTTATCCCCTGGTTATATCTTGCTCCTTGTGGGTCCGTACTGTGTTTTCCTTCATGTGTCCTGCCTGTTCTTGCTCCAGTTTTCTGATCCCTGTTTTTGTGTTTTTTTTTGTTTTTTTTAAATATTTTTTTATCCTGTTTTTTTCCCCCATTTTATCACCCAGTGCTCCTACCTAACAGTCCTGGGCATTGCCATCCTCTATCAACCCCGGGAGGGCCCTGCACTGAGCTCAGGTCTCCTCCTTAGCCTGAGGAGTGAGCAGGCCGCATCTTTTCACCAGACAGGGTGGGGCTTCTCTGGCCAGACGTAGTGCGTGGAATGATCACGTTATTCCGGCCGGATCCTCCCCACCCCATCTGTTCCCCGGTTGGCGAGAGGGGGGCAGTATAGCCCAGGACTGTTGCATGTTTTTGTGAGAGTAGCTCACATTGCTACCCAAAGGAACATGTGGAGAACATGCAAACTCCACACAGAAAGGCCCTTTCGCCAACCCCACCCATGGTGTGGGCACTGAAGTCATGGGGGAACTAACACGCACTTCAGCGCACACAGCGTCCCCGGCGGGAATCGAACCCCTGCCTCCCCGTTGCGAACTCCTGCCTCTCCGGATGAGCTGGACTCCCCGGATGAGCTGGAATCCCCTGATGAGCTGGAATCCCCGGAGGAGCTGGAATCCCCGGATGAGCTGGAATCCCCTGATGAGCTGGAATCCCCGGAAGAGCTGGAATCCCCGGATGAGCTGGAATCCCCTGATGAGCTGGAATCCCCGGAGGAGCTGGAATCCCCGGATGAGCTGGAATCCCCTGATGAGCTGGAATCCCCGGATGAGCTGGAATCCCCGGAGGAGCTGGAATCCCCCTTCTGGGGAACACGCCTGGCTCGGGGTGGCCCCAGGAGCATTCAGGCTCTGGAGCGACGCTGACGATGGTGTCAACGCCAGCCCCAGCTAGCCGCTGTTCCGGCGGTGGTCTTGGGCGTGTCGTCGGTGGTCCCGGACGCATCAGCCCCTGCTCCGGTGATGGTCCCGGACTCCCCGCAGCCAGCCGCACGGACACGGGTTCCCCCTCCGCCAGCGCCACAGACCCGGGTTCCCCCGCAGCCAGCACCACGGACCCGGGTACCCTCTCAGCCAGCACCACGGACCTGGGTTCCCCCGCAGCCAGCACCACGGACCCGGGTACCCTCTCAGCCAGCACCATGGACCTGGGTTCCCCCGCAGCCAGCACCACGGACCCGGGTTCCCCCGCAGCCAGCACCACGGGCCCGGGTTCCCGCGCAGCCAGCACTATGGACCCGGGTTCCCCCACAGCCAGCTCCTCGTATTCTGAGTTCCCCACCAAGTCAAGGTTCCCCGCCAAGTCAAGGTCCCCCGCCAAGCCTTCCAAACCCCACACCATGCCCCACGCCAAGCCCCACGCCAAGCCCCACGCCAAGCCTTCCAAGTGTCCTGCCGGTTTTTGCTGCAGTTTTTCTGATCCCTGTTTTTGTTTTTTGATCCTGCTAAGTAGCGCATTGGTTTTTGGTCCTTGCCTTTTCTTTGGAATAAACCATTTGTTGTTTGCGAACTCCTGCCACACTCTCCTGCATCTGGGTCCTCACCTCACCAGGCTGACAAATTCCTCTGTCTGTTAAGATAATTTCATCCAGGTGACACAAAGAAATAAGTTGCAACAAATAATGTCTTTTTATGATTTTCAGTGTGTAAAACTAAATATAATTAAAGCTGCAAGCAGCGATGAACGGGCCCTCGCACTCAGGGCCACCGCCCCCCATTAGCATATCAGAAATGACACCACCCACGACTTCCTATGTCAAACCATTCAAAAGTTATAGCAGAAAAAAGGGACAACCAATCAGAAGAAGGGGCGGGGCTAATTCAGGCCAATGAAGGTCAAGGACTCCATACAGAATCTGATGACACCACCCACGACTCTCTATGTCAAACCATTCCAAAGTTATAGCAGAAAATCGGGACAACCAATCAGAAGAAGGGGCGGGGCTAATTAAGGCCAACGAAGCTTAAGAACTCATTACAGAGTCCCATGACATCACCCACAACTTCCTATGTCAAACCATTCAAAAGTTATAGCAGAAAAAAGGGACAACCAATCAGAAGAAGGGGCGGGGCTAATTAAGGCCAACGAAGCTTAAGAACTCATTACAGAGTCCCATAATACCACCCACGACTTCCTATGTCAAACCATTCAAAAGTTATAGCAGAAAAAAGGGACAACCAATCAGAAGAAGGGGCGGGGCTAATTAAGGCCAATGAAGGTCAAGGACTCCATACAGAGTCCCATGACACCACCCACAACTTCCTATGTCAAACCATTCAAAAGTTATGGCAGAGAAAAGTATTCTAGGGGGCGCTGTTGAGCCGTTAGGCCATGCCCATTAATGCAAACCGTGAAATATCAAATTTATCGCCAAGTCTGTCTTGCATGCAAAATTTGGTGACTTTTGGAGAACTATCAAATATGGACCAATCAGATTTCAAAATGGCCGACTTCCTGTTCGGTTTCGGCCATGGCTCCAAGAGACTTTTCTTTAAGCTGTGCCATGATACAGGTGTGTAGCGATTTTCGTGCATGTACGTCAAACCGTATTGTGGGGCTTGAGGCACAAAGTTTTCCGGGGGGCGCTGTTGAGCCATTTTGCCACGCCCATTAATGCAAACCATGAAATATCAAATTTATCGCCAGGCCTGGCTTGCGTGCCAAATTTGGTGCCTTTTGGGGAACTATCAAATATGGACCAATCAGATGAAGGGGGGGTGCGCTTGTTGGCGTCTAGCGTCGCCACGGTAACACTTTTGAAAGAGAAAAGTAATGCGTGTAGTCGCAGGATGGAGACGCACATTTTGATGTATAACACATCTGGGTTAACGATACGGTTCGGGCCGTATTAATTCTCGAAGGAATGGCATATATTGCTCCAAAATTACGCGATTAATTCAGAATGTTCAAAATGGCCGACTTCCTGTTCGGTTTCGGCCGTGGCGCCAAGAGACTTTTCTTTAAGTTGCGACATGATACAGGTGTGTAGCGATTTTCGTTCATGTACGTCAAAGCGTATTATGGGGCTTGAGGCGCAAAGTTTTTTCTGTCTGAACCAATCAGATGAAGGGTGGGCGCGCCTTTCGGCATCTAGCGTCGCCACGGTAACGCTTTTGAAAGAGAAAAGTAATGCGTGGTGTCGGAGGATGGAGACGCACATTTTGATGTATAACACACCTGGGTGCACGTTACGGTTCGGGCCGTATTAACTGCCGAAGGAAGGCATAAATTTCGCCAAAATGACACGATTAATTCAAAATGGCCGACTTCCTGTTCGGTTTCTCGACATGACGCCCAGGGACTTTTCTTTAAGTTGGGCCATGATACAGGTGTGTACCGATTTTCGTGCATGTACGACAAACCGCATTGTGGGGCTTGAGGCACAAAGTTTTCCGGGGGGCGCTGTTGAGCCATTTTGCCACGCCCATTAATGTAAACCATTAAATATCAAATTTTTCGCCAGGCCTGACTTGCATGCAAAATTTGGTGACTTTTTGGGCACGTTTAGGGGGGCAAAAAGGCCTTCCTTTTGTCAGAAAAATAATACAAAGAATTCCTACAGATACAATAGGGCCTTCGCACTGAAGGTGCTCGGGCCCTAAATACATTTGTGTTGAAGTAAGAAAGCTGAAATAAAGCTGCTGTCTAGACGAGTTTCCTTCATCAGCAACAAAATATCCAAAAAGAACATCAGCAACTTTGTGTTGAAACTATGTCGTCACTCAATCAACTTTTTCAGAGAAAATGTTTGAAAAACTTGATGAAGAAATGTCCACTTAAAAGCATGGAAATTATTAATATTGTTCATTTATTCATTGTTTATGGAAGGAAATATTTTAACAAGTTTAACAAGTCAAAACTCAGGTTCAATAAAATTTTACCTTAATTTAATATTTACATAGAAAGACTGATATTTGAATTAAAATTCCATCAAAACTGTTTCTGCCATTAAAAACTACATTAAACCCTGGAGCATCAATTAGTTTCCATATGTTGACGAGTATTTGGTTCTAGTTTCCCTGTAAGGGTTATGATTTGTACGTTTTTGTACCATCATGCATCTGTTCTTGATGAATCAAATGTATTAATCAGACAATAATTTTTCTGCACAAGTTCCAGATCCATCACTGGAGAAGAGATAACTTTCATGAATGCTGAATAAACACAGACGTCCTCCTGTCCTGAAACTCTTTCTCTGCTCACAAAGTCCTTCTAGGAATAAAAACGTTATAGTCCAAAACATCATTTACAAACAGACGTGTTATTGGGACATAAACACGTGACATGAATGGACTTTACGTGGTCTAGACTGTCGTCCTCATCACTGACTTTATTGAAATCAGCACAAACTCAGACTTTTCAAATCAAGTCAATAATACTGAAGAGAAATATACGCAGAATATTGATCACATGTGTGACATCAATATGAACATCAGCCTTCATAAAGTCCATCACCTTTCTAATTCTCATCTGTATGGAGCATTGATGATGATGAAGATGATGCTGAATTGTAATTTATCTTTTATTCTTTATTCAGATTGAGGAGGTGCAGGTTGTCAAAGATCAGCTGTTCTTCTCTGGTCTCAGCTATGAAGTCCAACCCCTCCCATCTGGAACATCTGGACCTGAGATACAATGACCTGCAGGATTCAGACGTGAAGCAGCTTTCTGATCTGGTGCAGAGTCCAGACTTCCAGCTGCAGGATCTCAGGTCAGTGGAGGTTGGACTCGGTTCTGCTGCTTCCAGCAGTTTTCTTTTTTTTTTTTTTTTTTTTTTTTTTTTTTTACCTTGTCTGCACACATACTATTGATTGATACCATGATGGTAGAAACCAAAAGTGCATATATGTGCATTATTACTATATGTAATATATACATATATATACGCACACATATGCGTACACATACATAAATATACACATACAAACCCAGTGTTTTTTTTTTTTTTTTTTTTTTTTTGGGGGGGGGAGGGGGTGGGGGTGGGGGGTGACGACATCCACTGCCAATCCAGGAAGCAGGAACACACGGAGACACACGTCAAGCACTGGAAATCTGCAACAAAAAAACCACAAACAAAGCACGAAACCGGCACGGAGCCATCCAAAACACGAACAGCAATCAACCTAAATCTTGAGATCTGATCGCAGTCTGAGCTAAGCTATCGCTACCGCTACCTAAACCCAAAAACTAGAGAGCCAGCATGCAGGTGAACAAGCCAGTGTGTATGTCTATGTGTGTGTGTGTGTATGTATATGATCATGCATGTGTGTGTGTGTGTGTGTGTGTGTGTGTGTGTGTGTATGCATGTGACTAAATGACTATGTGTGTGTGTGTGTGTGTGTGTGTGTGTGTGTGTGTGTGTGTGTGTGTGTGTGTGTGTGTGTGCTGTGTGTGTGTGTGTGCTTCCAGCAGTTTTCTACTAAAACCAGTTGGTATCAAAGATCAGTGTTTCCAGTGAAGCTGCATCTTCTCAGCAGCTGCTTTCCTCATGAAGCTGTCAGAGGAGGAGGATGACAGGCTGCAGGATTGGACAGAAACACAGAGACAGCAGTAGGCCAATCGGAGGGTCCAGATGTTTGTTGTAGACCAGTGTTGTGCTGGTGTTCATGTGTCCAGAAATAAAGGAGTATTCCAGCTGACGGCCTTCCAGGATGTTCAGACACACAGCTGCTCCACTGCAGCTCTGAACTCTGAAGTCCTGGATGTGCTGATGGAGGGATCTCTGCAAACACTCCTTTATCTGCTCTCTTCTTTCTTCTTCCTCTACAGCTGATGGAGGGATATCTGCTAACACTCCTTTATCTGCTCTCTTCTTTCTTCTTCCTCTACAGCTGATGGAGGGATCTCTGCAAACACTCCTTTATCTGCTCTCTTCTTTTTTCTTCCTCTACAGCTGATGGAGGGATCTCTGCAAACACTCCTTTATCTGCTCTCTTCTTTCTTCTTCCTCTAGAGCTGATGGAGGGATCTCTGCAAACACTCCTTTATCTGCTCTCTTCTTTTTTCTTCCTCTACAGCTGATGGAGGGATCTCTGCTAACACTCCTTTATCTGCTCTCTTCTTTCTTCTACAGCTGATGGAGGGATCTCTGCAAACACTCCTTTATCTGCTCTCTTCTTTCTTCTTCCCTCTACAGGTGGAAATAATAAGAGTGACCAGGACGGATGAGTCTTGTCCTGATCGCCCTCAGAGTTGAAGAAGCACCAGTTTGTGTGGACAGACTCTGACTGGACCGTGATGAAGATGAAGATGAAGATGTACATAGTTTCAGCTCAGTTTGTTTCTGTCTTCCAGCGTTTTACAAACTTCTCAGATATTCAGTCCCCTGATCTCATTGAGTAACTGTATTTACCAAATCAATGAGTGGATGTGCCAGAATTTTCTCCAGCTAAATGCAGAAAAGACAGAGGTGATCATTTTTGGCCCTAAGAATGAAAGGGAAAAGATCAGCGCTCACCTTGGCTCAATGTCATTGACAGCTACAAATCAACCCAGAAATCTTGGTGTAATTATTGACTCAGACCTGAACTTCAACAGCCATCTAAAGTTTATCACTAAATCTGCCTATTACCACCTGAAAAAAATTGCTAGAATTAAGGGGATTCTCTCTAAACAAGACATGGAAAAACTTATTCATGCATTCATTTTCAGTAGGTTGGATTATTGCAATGGCATCTTTACAGGCCTTAACAAGAAATCTATCAGGCAGCTGCAGCTGATCCAGAACGCTGCCGCCAGAGTCCTTACAAACACCAGGAAACTGGACCACATTACACCAGTCATGAAATCACTACACTGGCTTCCAGTTAGTCAAAGGATAGAGTTTAAAATCTTACTGCTGGTCTACAAAGACCTGAATGGTCTTGGACCAAAATACATGGTTGGTCTGTTAGTTCCCTATGAAGCTCCCAGACCCCTGAGCTTCATCTGGATCTGTTAGTTCCTATGAAGCTCCCAGACTCCTGAGGTTCATCTGGATCTGTTAGTTCCTATGAAGCTCCCAGACTCCTGAGGTTCATCTGGATCTGTTAGTTCCTATGAAGCTCCTAGACCCCTTAGGTCTTCTGGATCTGGTTTGTTGTGGTTCCAGAACCAGAACCAAGCAAGGTGAGGCAGCGTTCAGTTATTCTGCTCCTCACCGGTGGAACAAACTTCCTGTAGACCTGAGGTCTGCTCCAACTGTCAGCTCCTTTAAATCAGGGTTAAAAACATTACTGTTTACTCAAGCGTACTCTTAAATTAAACCTGCTGTATTCTACTGCCCTTATTTTTAACAGCTTGTGCTTTTTATTATTTTACTTCTTTTCTTATCATCTTATTCAATCATATTTGTTATTTACTGTCTAATTATGTCGAAGTATTTACTGTCTAATTATGCCTTGCCGCTTTTAATGTCAATGTAAAGCACTTTGAATTACCTTGTGTTGAATTGTGCTATATATATAAATTTGCCTTGCCTTGCCATTCATGTATTTCAGTGGCAGCCAGTGTAGTTTTCTCCAGGGGGGTTTATACCATACTCCAAAATAGAAACGCAGGCAAATGATGTACTAAAGTATCACTTCTGTATTTGAATAAATTAAATCAACAATAGCAACATTATAAGGAAATGCAGTATTTTATTTAATAATAATAATAATGACTTGGATTTATATAGCGCCCTTCTAGGCCTCCAGAGCGCTTTACAGAAATCATTATTCATTCATCCACATCCTCTCTGGTGGTGGTAGCTACATTGTAGCCACAGCTGCCCTGGGGCAGACTGACGGAAGCGTGGCTGCCATATCGCGCCAAACGGCCCCTCCGACCACCACCAACATTCATACACATTCATATACATTCACACGGGGCAAGCTGGGTAAGGTGTCCTGCCCAAGGACACTACGACAGCAAACTGGGACAGAGCGGGATTCGAACCGCCGACCTTCCGATCATTGGACGACCCGCTCTACCACCTGAGCTACTGCCGCCCCTGTATTTCTTGTACATACATTTTGTGTGAACTTTTTATGACAAGTTTCTTTTCCATAGAGAGCAGGGCCGATGCATTAATACGATGCTGTGCTGTTATGTTCAATGAGGAAGGTCTTGATTCTCAGAAGCCTCTCAGATAAGTAGAGATTATTCCCATGAAGAGCTACTACAGAGACACAGTCCCTGAGAGTTTTCCTGAAGATTATTCCCCATGAAGAGTTGCCACAGAGCCACAGTCTCTGAGAAGATTCCTGAAGATTAAGATAAGATAAGATAAGATATCCTTTATTTTCTCCCTCAGTGGGGAAACTTATTTTTGTTGTCAGCAGTACACTTAGCACACACATGCAGGGGAGGTTGTAAAAAGATTATTCCCCATGAAGAGCTGCTACAGAGCCACAGTCTCTGAGAAGTTTCCTGAAGATTATTCCCCATGAAGAGCTGCTACAGAGCCACAGCACTCACCGCTGCTGTAGGTGAGGGCCAGTTCAGTTTTCAACGTGCTCTTGTTCAGGGTTAGGGTTTAGGGTTTAGGGTTAGGGTTAGGGTTAGGGTTTAGGGTTAGGATTTAGGTTTAGGGTTTAGGGTTAGGTTAGGGTTAGGGTTTAGGGCTAGAGTTTAGGGTTAGGGTTTAGGGTTAGGTTAGGGTTAGCGTTTAGGGTTAGGGTTAGGGTTAGGATTTAGGGTTAGGGTTAACAAGAACAAGGATAAACCCCCATGGTGTTCAGTAGGGTTAGGGTTTAGGGTTAGGGTTATGATTAGGGGTTAGAGTTAGGGTTAGAGTTAGGGTTATGATTAGGGTTTAGGATTTAGGGTTAGGGTTAGTGTTAACGTTAGGGTTTAGGGTTAAGGTGAACAAGAACAAGGATAAACCTCCACGGTGTTAGGGTTAGAGGTTAGGGTTAGGGTTAGGGTTATGATTAGGGTTTAGGATTAGGGTTAGGGTTTAGTGTTAGGGTGAACAAGAACAAAGATAAACCTCCATGGTGTTCAGTGCTGCTTCAGGGTTGTTGCTGGAATCTGTTTTGGTGAAGGAGAACCGTGTCTCAAACCTAAAACACCAAGGCATCAATGTAATAGAATACAGAGATATAAGGGGTATAAGTCAGCTTTACAGTATGTTAGAGCCATATATGAACAAAGTTATTATATAATTTAGATTTTGTAATATTTGATTTAACTGTATGTTGAGTAATACATCGTTTTTAATATCAGTCCACAAGGTGCTTGTTTAATATTAATAATCACTGCAGCTTTCTCATTGGTTACGTATAAATCATGTGATGTTCGTGTATTTTGTTTTGTGAAGCTATGGAACCGAGGGAGAACACTAGTTTTGACCGTGCTTGCATGAGAATATTATTTTGTCATATTATCACACAGTTTTTGTTTTTTGTAATTGAATGAAAGGTTTTTCAGTAAACTTTTGAAATAAAAACACGGACTGTTATGTTTCATTGAAGTACGCGTCAGCTACATGCCTGGGAAATATAGCCTATTGTGCTTTACCAGACACTTGCACAGTAAATATGAGGTAATATAAAACATTTTTTGTATTTTTATAAAAAAATTTTTGTTGGTAAAGTGAAATTGAAAGTGTAAACTTTCACATAATAATTTAATTTCATTGTCCAAACACCTCTGGACCTGACGGTACCTGTGGTCAACGAGTGAAGCTGGAGCTGGAAATGATTCTCACCACAGCGATGAGCTGCACCAACTGAAGAAGTTAAAGGTCTCACAAACATCCAAGAAGAATAGTCTAATTCAAATAGTTGATCCGAAGAATTTTAAACAACTTGATGTAGGAAGTATAAACATGGATAGGATGGAGACCAGGGGCCTGTACTACGAAGCGGGATTTGGGGTTAGCGAGGTAACTTCAGGTTTAACCCTGGGTTTTCAGGACTACGACGGTGGTTCACTTCTTACCGGGGTACATCGCCATGGTAACTTATGCTGAACAGCTAACCTGCTCCGGAGCAGGTTATGTTCGAGATACAGATCGCCGGGTATAAAAGCACCGCCCACTGACCAATCAGCTCTCTTGGAAAATGGCATGCCCTTTCGAAGAGAATCCAGTGGAGCTCGGTGCGCGGATCGTGAGAGGATCCCTCCGATCTTCTTCTTGTCATTTTTTTTTCTGTTTGCTGCAAGTAATGTCAATGCTATTTCATTGTGCTTTTGTATACTGATATCATCCTAAAACAGAGAGTGATAGAAACACTAAGCTTGTACTTGTTGTACTTCTAAGATATGAAAGTGAGCCTACTTACCGCTTTGAATTATGTTTTTATATTTATTTTTTATTTGCTCCCATGTGCGTTTCACTCCGCTGGGGTTGCAGCTGAAGAAATGAGGCTACAATTGTCATACACGCCATACGAATACATCTAAGCAACACATGCATTTAACAGAATAGACAACTGTAATTATAGTCAGATCTACTTATGCCCTAATGATGGGGCAGTGATGTTTATATCCCTATGAACTTACGCATTTATACAGTCAGCGATCTTTTGCCAGCTGTCTTTCCTGCATTTTGCAGCTGCAATTGTGTTGCTTTTTGCCTGTATTATATGCCTATACTCATCATATTTCCGTAAAATTATTGTTTGCTCTTCGCTACTGAAATAAGCGGCTCTGACAGCGGACTTCTCCATGCTTGCGATTGGTCATGCGCTGAAAACACCGCCCTTTTATGTGCACGCGCTCATATCCAGATTGGAGAAACCTGGGTTGATATACCGAGTTGATAACCACCGTCGTGTGACCGCTTAGCGTGATTGCAATTGTCCGGGTTAGTGAATCTGGATAAGGAAAAGATATCCTGGGTATGTTAAACTTGCTTCGTAGTACAGGCCCCAGATGGTGTTTTACACTGGATAAACACAACATGAATATAGTTTATGAATCAGAATGATGATTTATTGTACAGTTAATTGTAGGAAACAGTTTTATTGTCAGTGATTCCCCGACAGGTTCAGGTCTGAGAGGCGTTTTGAAGTCTGGCTGGAAGTACCGTGCTGTTTTTGGTATCTGTGGATAATATATTTTATTGCTGATGCTTCTGGATTTGGATAAACAATTAGGTGAAATTACGTTTTCTCAGCTCTAAATTTACAGCTAATGACACGGTTACCAAAACTGCTATCTACTTAAGAAGCAAAAGTGACAACAGCTAGTCATTAGACAGCAGACAAAAAAATAGAAATAGAATAGAATAGAATAGAAAGCCTTTATTATCATTATATTTCTACAATGGAATTAGGCAGCAGCTCCGTCAAAGTGCAAAACAAATGCAAGACTATATAATCAAGTAAACTGTACACAACAAAAATGAACAAAAAAGTAAACATAAATATATATATATATATATATATATATATATATATATATATATATATATATATATATATATATATATATATATATATATATATATATATATATATATATATATATATATATACACTATAAGGAAAGAGTGAATGGGAGAATAAAATAAAAATGTACATGAATGGGTGGAGGAATATTGCACTGAAAGGATGGAAGAGTATTGCACATAAGACTTTTCCCTGTCTGCAAATATGTTAAATTCTGCTATAAAGTTGGACATTTAAACACAGAGGTCATTGTAGATCTGACTCACTGTTGGATCCAGACCCAAGTGGTCACTTCAGGAACTGCACATACTGCTACTCCCCATTGGCTTCAGTTTACCGAGCTGACTAGAGTTCATAGACTTTAGAAAAAACATGGAGGGAGCATTAAGTCACGTGATCCTTTGGTGTATGAAGAGCAGTTTTAACGCCACGTTTTCTTCATACGGAGCACAGCCATGATGCCAATCAGAATTAGATTTGGCTACAAGCTACTTCAGCTGGAATATCTGCAGGGGAAGTGATAACGGCCAGCCATTGGCTGAGCTGGCTGTCACTCAGTCATAATAGAAATACATTTAGTGTCATCCTTTCTCAGCTACTGAAAGGCGGGGCCTACCCATGGCTGTAGCCTCGGGTCTTTTATGTGTTTTTAATGTTATTCCTTAATATATCTGTTAAGATCAGCAGCAAACAAAGCTGCCTTAAAACGTCCAGGAGAAGCAGCTACGTATGAACAGAGGTCTTTACTGCCCCCTGGTGGTCAGACCTCAGTACAACACCAGAGAAACTACAGGCGTCTCCTGGACATTTAACACACGTGCCTGCAACGTGTTTGTCGTCCGAGAAAAACTCATTCAATTATTCATTCAGGGTTTCTCCTCCCCATAGAGACCACATTAACATTTTAATGAACAAAAAACAAAGATCATGAATCAAAATATTTATTATTTTCATTTATTTTCAAAATCTGACTCCAAACATAACGAACCCCAGCCAGACAAAGACAAGAGTACTGATGTTTATTAAATGCCTTTATTTATGTTCATCATCCTTATTTTCCTTTCCTTCATGAAACACCGTAAGAGCTTGATAAGAAAGAGAAATAAAAATACAATGAGCTCCTACAATACGAACAAACACAACTGTTATGCTAAGTACATTTAAACACTTTAAACGCCGTAAAATAAACAAAATGTCCCACAAATCCATATAAAACACACCTAGACTTTAGTGTCAGAGTCCCGTCTGAGATTCAGAGACATCAGTTCACCTGAAACATCAGTTCACCTGAAACATCAGTTCACCTGCTTTCTAATGCACCAACCTCACTTCCGTCAAGAGAGCGCCAAAATAAAAGCATGTAGTTTCATAAACGGGAAAAATAAAATAAAGGCACACAGGCAGAGGAGGTTTAAGGTAGTCATGGGCCCTAGGATATTTATTCTCCAGGGCCCCCCTTATGCATCATGTTCTCCCAGAAGAAAGTAATTTTGTGCCATGTGTAACAGTGCACATGGCAGTAGCACTCATGTACTATAACAGCCTTTAGTTGTAACAAAAATACTACAGAGAGCCATTTAAAGTACATCTGCAAGCTTAACAAGCGTTAAGTTCTGATGAAGACACATCTGCTGCAGCAGCACAGACCACCCTGTTCTCTAGTTTGTGGACATTTTATAAATTGCACAAATTAAAGTACTGGGGCCTCATTTAAAATGGAGTGCGTAGAATTCATACTAAAAGTGCACGTACTCTCAAAAGCCGAAAATGCCGGGCGCAAAAAAAAATCCGGATCAATAAAACCATGTGCACGCAGACTTCCACGCAGTCCAGCTGGAAGGTTGCGTAGCTGAATCCGCCTCCTATCACGCCCAGAAATGCATATGGATGAGCCTGCTGAGCATGCGCAGTGGCTTTCTGCAGCCTGTTTGGCGCAGATCCATAGGCGTCAGAATGAATGAGAAGTAGCAGCCACCGTGACACTGACTTTCACGGAGACCTAGATATGATGTGGAGGACAGGAAAACCACATTATTTGGTGGTCACAGTAAAAGTTAGAATAAGTATATAAATAGTAGGCTATACAATAAAATAAAGCGAGTGAGTGGCAGCCCGCCGTTGCTGCGCTAAACGCCGTGAGTTCCCCGGCGCAACAGGGGGGACATGTCCCCCCGTCTTTTCAAAATCATGTATTTGTCCCCCCCACTTTTTACAGTTTAAAAACTAACGGTAGGATCAGCAAATCATCAAGACACTCGGGACGGCGGCCCGGCGGCCCCCGCTCCCCCTCCTCCCTCCCGTCTCCCCTCAGAACTGCTCTAGGCTGATTTATGGTTCCGCATTACACCAACGCAGTGCCTACGGCGTAGGGTACGCGGCGACGCGCACCCTACGCCGGACCCTACGGCGTAGGCTCTGCGTTGGTGTGACGCAGAACCATAATTCCGGCTGTAACAACATGAGCGCACGTACCCGTGCATGACAGCCAGATACACACGGGGAGAAGGGACTATTTCTTTATTTTTATTTTTTTTTAACTTTATCCTTATGAACGCAATTGTTATATAGTCCAACTTTCCTTATTTTAATCAGAACACTTTCTTTTTTCCTCTTCGGCGTGAAGTAGTGGGCTCGGAGCGGCAGCCCCCCCCCTCCCCGCCGCCCGCTCCGTTATCGGCACTATTTTATTATAAGTCTGATATATGTTGCGATATGTGATGACATTATTAAGAGTATGACATGAATCTGGCTTCATTTCACCACCTCACAGCCTGCGTCGCCAGTTCCCCGTGTCTTAAGTAAATTCTTACGGGAGGGTCCTGGTTGCCGTAAAGATACGCAGATTTTTCGGTTAGTTTTTTCTTTTTAGATCCGAGACTTTGCGTAGAAGGTGGCTTCCGCAACTTTCAGGCGCTTTTTCTGCGCAAGCAAGCTTTATAGATGAGGCCCCTGCTCCTTAACAAAACTACAACCCCAGTGAGCTCCAGATTACCAAGGTTTATTTTAACTGGTGTTTAACTGGTGCACCAGGAGAATCATGTGCAGCCTGCAGGCTGGACGGTGAGTCTGACGTTGTGTTGTCTGACTTTTTATATAGGAATGGGTCAGACCTGACAGATCATTGGATGAAACCTGACAGATCATTGGATGAAACCAGACAGATCATTGGATGAAACCTGACAGATCATTGGATGAAACCTTACAGATCATTGGATGAAACCTGACGGATCATTCAATAGAAATTGCTGCCTCCGGCATCCACATATGTGCCATTTCTCCTAGAGAAGGCTCACATTACAAAAGAGGCGTAGTCCTTTCTGCATCTACAGACACATTTACATTTACTGATGATCTCCCCTCCACCATCCTGCTCCCCACAGCTGCCGACGCCTGTTAGAAAAATACAATGTTTTAATTTTTCCACGACACTCCCCACTTTTGATTAATTACACACATTTAATCACACATACAAAATAGGTCTTATCTTTCAAAGAACTCCATCTCTGATTCTTCAGCGTCAGTAGTTCAACTGTTGCGAGAAAGATATAACTAAGCAGCTATATATAACTGTAGCACTGAACATTTGAATAATGTTTGAATAATAACATTTGAATTTCACCAAGGGAATGATATAACACGGCAAAACCATGAGCAAAACAAAAGAGTGCTGCAAGCCCTCAGATGTTCTCCTGAGGGTCATTATGATCGACGTCCTGGGCTTCGAACCGCTGACCTTCCGATCATTGGACGACCCACTCTGCCACCTGAGCTACTGCCGCCCCATTGGCTTCAGTTTACCGAGCTGACTAGAGTTCATAGACTTTAGAAAAACATGGAGGGAGCATTAAGTCACGTGATCCTTTGGTGTATGAAGAGCAGTTTTAACGCCACTTTTTCTTTATACGGAGCACAGCCATGATGCCAATCAGAATTAGATTTGGCTACAAGCTCCTTCAGCTGGAATATCTGCAGGGGAAGTGATAACGGCCAGCCATTGGCTGAGCTGACTGTCACTCAGTCATAATAGAAATACATTTAGTGTCATCCTTTCTCAGCTACTAAAAGGTGGCACCTACCCATGGCTGTAGCCTCGGGTCTTTTATGTGTTTTTAATGTTATTCCTTAATATATCTGTTAAGATCAGCAGCAAACAAAGCTGCATTAAAACGTCCAGGAGAAGCAGCTTCGAATGAACAGAGGTCTTTACTGCCCCCTGGTGGTCAGACCTCAGTACAACACCAGAGAAACTACAGGCGTCTCCTGGACATTTAACACACGTGTCTGCAACGTGTTTGTCGTCCGAGAAAAACTAAATTATTCATTCAGGTTTTCTCCTCCCTATAGAGACATTAACATTTTAATGAACAAAAAACAAAGATAATCAATCAAAATATTTATTATTTTAATTTATTTTCTAAATCTGACTCCAAACATAACAAACCCCAGACAGACAATGGAAGAGTACTGATGTTTATTAAAGGCCTTTATTTATGTTAGTCAGCCTTATTTTCCTTTCCTTCATGAAACCCCGTAAGAGCTAGATAAGAAAGAGAAATAAAAATACAATGAGCTCCTACAATACAAACAAACACAACTGTTATGCTAAGTACATTTAAACACTTTAAACTCCGTAAAATAAACAAAATGTCCCACCTATCCACATAAAACACATTCATCACACAGACTTTAGTGTCAAATCCTGTGTGAGCTTCAGAAACATCAGTCCACCAGAAACATCAGTTCACCTGCTTTCTAATGCACCAACCTCACTTCCGCCAAGACAGCGCCAAAATAAAAGCATGTAGTTTCATAAACGGGCAAAACAAAATAAAGGCATACTGGTAGAGGAGGATTAAGGTAGTCATGTTTGTGCCATGTGTAACAGTGCACATGGCAGTAGCACTCATGTACTATCACAGCCTTTAGTTGTAACAAAAATACTACAAAAAGCCATTTAAAGTACATCTGCAAGCTTAACAAGCGTTAAGTTCTGATGAAGACACATCTGCTGCAGCAGCACAGACCACCCTGTTCTATAGTTGTGGACATTTTATAAATAGCACAAAGTAAAGTACTGATCCTTAACAAAACTACAACCCCAGTGAGCTCGAGATTTCCAAAGTTTATTTCAACTGGTGTTTAACTGGTGCACCAGGAGAGTCAAGTGCAGCCTGCAGGCTGGACGGTGAGTCTGACGTTGTGTTGTCTGACTTCTTTATATAGGAATGGGTCAGACCTGACAGATCATTGGATGAAACCTGACAGATCATTGGATGAAAACTGACAGATCATTGGATGAAACCTGAAAGATCATTGGATGAAACCTGAAAGATCATTGGATAAAACCTGACAGATCATTGGATAAAACCTGACAGATCATTGGATGAAACCTGACAGATCATTGGATGAAACCTGACAGATCATTCAATAGAAATTGTGTCCTCCTGCATCCGACACACAGGTGCCAGTTCTCCTAGAGAAGGCTCACGTTACAAAAGAGGCGTAGTCCTTTCTGCATCTACAGACACATTTACATTTACTGATGATCTCCCCTCCACCATCCTGCTCCCCACAGCTGCCGACCCCTGTTAGAAAAACACAATGTTTGAATTTTTCCACAACACTGCCCACTTTTGATTAATTACACACATTTAATCACATATACAAAATAGGTCTTATCTTTCAAAGAACTCCATCTCTGATTCTTCAGCGTCATTTTGGGGAGGTAAGAGAAAAGGTAGTTAGCTTTTGCGAGAAGGATATAACTAAGCAGCTATATATAACTGTAGCACTGAACATTTGAATAACCAAAGATTCACCAAGGGAATGATATGACACGGCAAAACGATGAGCAGAACAAAAAGCTTGGTGGACATCCAGAGTGCTGCGAGCCCTCCTCGCAGTTCTCCTGAGGGTCATGATGACCGACGTCCTGGGCTGCTCGTGTGCGTCAGAGGGACGGGGGTCCTGGTGTTGTGAACAGAGTCAGACAGAGGAGAACTATTATGATCAATAGGTTAATCGTTGCCACGTGGAGGGTAGAACACCTCTCCCCAGAACTGGTCTCAGGGATTATCCTGCCCTGTGGTTGAGAGACCAGCTCCCTGGTGTCCTCAGGAGAAGACCCTGAGAACCTTCTGTGGTTGAGAGACCAGCTCCCTGGTGTCCTCAGGAGAAGGGCCTGAGAACCTTCTGTGGTTGAGAGTCCAGCTTCCTGGTGTCCTCAGGAGAAGGGCCTGAGAACCTTCTGTGGTTGAGAGACCAGCTTCCTGGTGTCCTCAGGAGAAGACCCTGAGAACCTTCTGTGGTTGAGAGACCAGCTCCCTGGTGTCCTCAGGAGAAGGGCCTGAGAACCTTCTGTGGTTGAGAGTCCAGCTTCCTGGTGTCCTCAGGAGAAGGGCCTGAGAACCTTCTGTGGTTGAGAGACCAGCTTCCTGGTGTCCTCAGGAGAAGAGCCTGAGAACCTTCTGTGGTTGAGAGACCAGCTCCCTGGTGTCCTCAGGAGAAGAGCGTGAGAACCTTCTGTGGTTGAGAGTCCAGCTTCCTGGTGTCCTCAGGAGAAGGGCCTGAGAACCTTCTGTGGTTGAGAGACCAGCTTCCTGGTGTCCTCAGGAGAAGGGCCTGAGAACCTTCTGTGGTTGAGAGACCAGCTCCCTGGTGTCCTCAGGAGAAGAGCCTGAGAACCTTCTGTGGTTGAGAGACCAGTTTCCTGGTGTCCTCAGGAGAAGGGCCTGAGAACCTTCTGCAATGGCTTGCGTGGATCCAGGTGGCGCTTTCAGCTTTACTGCCGTATGGACGGCGAGGACAACTTGGAATGGATCTTGCCACCTCTTGGATTTCCAGTGCGTCCGTCAGAATTCCTTCACCAGGATCCAGTCTCTAGGTCAGGATGTGAAGACCCTCTAACACTCTGGTTGTTCTATATCTGACCTACTGTGTTGAAGTTTGGGGAAATGCCTGTAAAACATATATTGAATAATTTTCATTCTGCAAAAAAGAGCCATAAGGATAATTAGTAGAAAATGATATAGAGATCCAACAAATCCATTATTCCTTCATTTACATTTGTTGAAATTTCATGAATTAGTAGACTATAGTATTCTGCAAATTATGTTTAAAGCTCATAAAAAACTTTACCAATCAACATTCAGAAAAGACTTGAAAAAAGAAAAAGCAAGTATAACTTAAAAGGAACAGAGATTTTTATAAAACCAAGATGTAGGACAAAATTGATGGAATGTTGTGTTTCTGTGAAAGGAATCAGTTTATGGAACAATCTGAATAAAGAAAACAAAGAATCCAAATCAAACATTACATTCAAAAGAACAATTAAAACCTGTATGTTAAGGAAATATAACGAAAAATGTTGAGTTTGATTGACATCCCCGTAGGCGGTGGTAATTTTATTTTAATGTTATTTTAATTTTATTTTAGTTGTTTTTATTCACTTAGTTGTTGTTTTTTTATTATTATTTTTAATATATGTTATTTGTGAAAGGGGCAGATCAGATAAGATTCTTCTTCTTTCTGCTCCCTTTTCATTCATCAGTTAGGAACATTTGTATTTGTGTTTGTATTGAATTGTTTTTTTTTTTTTTGAATGAAATAAAGAATAAAATGAAACATGAAAATGAAACCCTCAGCTGGTCTGGGTAGGGCCCTCAGCTGGTCTCTGTAGGGCCCTCAGCTGGTCTGGGTAGGGCCCTCAGCTGGTCTGGGTAGGGCCCTCAGCTGGTCTGGGTAGGGCCCTCAGCTGGTCTCTGTAGGGCCCTCAGCTGGTCTGGGTAGGTCTTTACTGCAGTCTGCACCTGTCATGAGGCTAGTACTGATTTAGACGAGAAACAATCATTTCACTATCGCACACGTCAGTGGAGAGAACTGTCCATGGTTCTGGTTGAACTGATGGAGCTCTCCATGGTTCTGATGGAACTGATGGAACTCTCCATGGTTCTGGTTGAACTGATGGAACTCTCCATGGTTCTGGTTGAACTGATGGAACTCTCCATGGTTCTGGTTGAACTGATGGAACTCTCCATGGTTCTGGTTGAACTGATGGAGCTCTCCATGGTTCTGATGGAACTGATGGAACTCTCCATGGTTCTGATGAATCTCCAGGGTTCTGACAGTCTCATGAAAGGGGGGAGACATTGTCCATGATGGATCAGCTTAGCCACCTACTACTACTCCAGTACAGGACAGAGCTAGTACTACTACTACAGTACAGGACAGAGCTAGTACTACTACTACAGTACAGGACAGAGCTAGTACTACTACTACAGTACAGGACAGAGCTAGTACTACTACTACTACTACTACTACAGAGCTAGTACTACTACTACAGTACAGGACAGAGCTAGTACTACTACAGTACAGGACAGAGCTAGTACTACTACAGTACAGTACAGGACAGAGCTAGTACTACTACTACAGTACAGTACAGAGCTAGTACTACTACTACAGTACAGGACAGAGCTAGTACTACTACTACTACTACTACAGAGCTAGTACTACTACTACAGTACAGGACAGAGCTAGTACTACTACTACAGTACAGGACAGAGCTAGTACTACTACTACAGTACAGGACAGAGCTAGTACTACTACTACAGTACAGTACAGAGCTAGTACTACTACTACAGTACAGTACAGAGCTAGTACTACTACAGTACAGTACAGAGCTAGTACTACTACTACAGTACAGTACAGAGCTAGTACTACTACAGTACAGGACAGAGCTAGTACTACTACTACAGTACAGAGCTAGTAATACTACTACAGTACAGGACAGAGCTAGTACTACTACTACAGTACAGGACAGAGCTAGTACTACTACAGTACAGGACAGAGCTAGTACTACTACTACAGTACAGGACAGAGCTAGTACTACTACTACAGTACAGAGCTAGTACTACTACAGTACAGGACAGAGCTAGTACTACTACAGTACAGGAAATAGCTAGTACTACTACTACAGTACAGTACAGAGCTAGTACTACTACTGCAGTACAGTACAGAGCTAGTACTACTACAGTACAGGACAGAGCTAGTACTACTACTACAGTACAGAGCTAGTACTACTACTACAGTACAGGACAGAGCTAGTACTACTACTACAGTACAGGACAGAGCTAGTACTACTACTACAGTACAGAGCTAGTACTACTACTACAGTACAGGACAGAGCTAGTACTACTACTACAGTACAGGACAGAGCTAGTACTACTACTACAGGACAGAGCTAGTACTACTACAGTACAGGACAGAGCTAGTACTACTACTACAGTACAGGACAGAGCTAGTACTACTACTACAGTACAGGACAGAGCTAGTACTACTACAGTACAGGACAGAGCTAGTACTACTACTACAGTACAGGACAGAGCTAGTACTACTACTACAGTACAGGACAGAGCTAGTACTACTACAGTACAGGACAGAGCTAGTACTACTACAGTACAGGACAGAGCTAGTACTAATACAATTCAATTCAATTCAATTTTATTTCTATAGCGTCTAATACAACAGATGTTTCTCTAGACGCTTTCCAGAGATCCAGAACATGAACATAAACCCCCGAGCAATTATTCCCTGGTCCTGGTTCAGGTCCTGGTCGTGGTCCACGTCCAGGTCTAGGACCAGGTCCAGGTCCAGGTCCACGTCCAGGTCTAGGACCAGGTCCCGGTCCAGGACCAGGTCCAGGTCCAGGTCCAGGTCCAGGTCCAGGTCCAGGTCCAGGTCTAGGTCCAGCTCCAGGTCCAGGTCCAGTTCCAGGTCCAGGTCCAGTTCCAGGTCCAGGTCCAGGTCCAGTTCCAGGTCCAGGTCCAGGTCCAGGTCCAGGTCCAGGTCCAGGTCCAGTTCCAGGTCCAGGTCCAGGTCCAGGTCCAGTTCCAGGTCCAGGTCCAGGTCCAGTTCCAGGTCCAGGTCCAGGTCCAGGTCCAGTTCCAGGTCCAGGTCCAGGTCCAGGTCCAGGTCCAGGTCCAGGTCCTGGTCCAGGTCCAGCTCCAATCTTGTGTAACTTATCTGGTGATGTGGGGACTGTCGTGTCCTTCACGTGGTCGTGAACTTATTGATAACGTTACGTTTTCTCATATTCTGCACTTCACTGCATCACCAGTGAGTGTCGCCAACGGACAAAACCTCAGAAAAGTGCGTACGCCAGCCTTGGTGTGTGCGTGAAAGACCACAACTTTCTACATTCAAATCCATTTTTGTATATCCGACCGTGAGCGTAGAAAGTGGCGTACGCATGTTTTTTTGTGCGCCGCATGTTTTTTGTAAATGAGGCCCCAGCTCACTGATGTGGCTGACGTGGAGTTGATGCTGTGTCATCCTGAAAAGGTTGCAATACAAGGTGGGACACGTTCCTCAGTATCTGAGCAGTTTCCTCCTCTGGAGAGGTCGGCTCTGCCAGATATCTCTTCACCTCTATGTGGCATCTGTGCTGGTGCTCTGGGATCTCTGGGTTGCACCTGAAACAAACAAAGACATGACAACCGGCCAACTTTATTATAAATTAATGCTAAACTGACGTTATCACTAACTGACTTGGCTGCCCAGAAGGTCCCACAGGTGGTCATGATCCACTGTGATAAGATAGTGGACTTTCTTCAAACCTCAACTGACAGTCCAACTGATCTCTCGGTTTTTCATGCGTGAACTGAAGTGACCGACGCCAATCAATTAGAACACTAGTTAACTGTCCGGCTGATCATGACCCTCCCCCAGTATAATTACCTCTGGAGTCTCTCACGGCGGCAACAGCACATCTCAGGTGAGGCTCAATCTGATGAGTCGCCATGGCAACGGACACACCCACCGCTCAAAGTCCACAATGATAACAATAGAGACAAAATCTGTCTGTCAGGAGTGTGAACTTACTGATCAAGCAGGAAATAATCAGAAATACTTTTGTCCAGAATGAACCGTCCAACTAAAGCAGAGAGATGAAGAACATGAACAGAATCATCAGTTTTATGCTTTATGGTCTGTTTTTGTGCTCCTCGGTTTTCTCTAATGATGGTGAGTAAGCAGTTAACTCTGATATTTTTTAAAGGACTAACATATAAAAACGTCTAATATCCAACAATTGTCAGTTTGAATATAAAATACGGGTAAACATCAGTTAAATCCATAAATGTGTCTACGGTGCAAGTAAGTTGAAACTTTAGTGACGGGATTCTTCAACCGTCGACAGCAGGAGGAAGAAGCTTCTCTGGGCCCGAATCAAAGTCCAAAATAACCTACATAAACAACGATGTTGGTTGGTTATTTTAAACAATTTAGCAAAAACATGGGCATAAAAATCAACAATACAAATTACAAAAAAAACGTAGTACTAACAAAAATAATACTAAAATGTACGTTTTTATGTATTTAAGTATTTTTATCAGTGTTTTGATCAATCCTTGGTAGTGTTTAGTTTTCACCACAAGGTGGCGGTGAAGACGTCAACATGGAGCTTGTTTGTCACGAGGTTTGAATGTAGATTTGTTTCAGTTTGGTCGGAAAAAAGGAGTCATTATACCTTTACAGGAAAAATACGAATCCTGCTCATCGCTTATTTATTTATTGACAAGTCCAAATTGGAAAAAGATGGGATAGGATGGAAAATGCAAAGTAATAATAATAATGATTATAACTGTCAAGATAAAAAATTACAGTAAAGTTACGTTAACAGATAAAATTGTAGTTATTTCCCTTCAGAATTAATAGTTAACTCTAACTGCCAGACTGCTGTCAAACTCCTCTTCAGAAAACCTATGAGAGCAAAGTGTTGTGTTAATAATTAAAATATGGAAGGAAGCTTTAAAGTCAGAAGGAGCTCGGCTCTTAAAGGTTTTATATGGAAGGAGAAAATGTTTATGATTTAAAGGAAACCACCAAAGTGAAGATGGTTGATGAAATATGAAGTCTTCTGCTGATCATACGTACTCTTGTAAGTCTGTAGACCTCTATCGTGAATGGAAAGATATTCTAATAGTATGTAAAAAAGCCATTCGCAAAGCCAGAACAGCTTATTATTCAACGTTGATAGAGGATAACAAAAGTAACCCACGTTTTCTGTTCAGCACTGTAGCCAGGCTGACAAAGAGTCACAACTCTGTTGAGCCGTGCATTCCTGCAGCTCTCAGTAGTGAAGACTTTATGAGCTTCTTTAACAGTAAAATCACGAGAATTAGAGAAGAAATCAACCAGCCGGTTGTAGGTGTTTCTTCAGCTTTAGCGACTTCCCTACGCTCTGACTTGACTCTAGACTGTTTTGATCCTATAGACCTCCCTGAGCTGACCTCACTCGTCAATAGAGCTAAGTCAACCACATGTATGTTAGACCCCATCCCGACTCCACTATTCAAACATATTTTTTTCTCTTATTGGTACGACAATACTGGACCAAATCAACCTATCCCTAAGTTTAGGATATGTACCACAGGTTTTCAAAGTCGCAGTAATTAAACCTTTACTTAAAAACCTTCTCTTGACCCAGACACCTTAGCTAATTATAGACCAATTTCCAACCTTCCATTTGTGTCTAAAATTCTGGAAAAGGCAGTTTCAAGCCAGTTATGTGACTATTTGTATATAAATGATCTGTTTGAAGTCTTTCAGTCAGGGTTCAGAATGCATCATAGCACAGAGACAGCACTTGTTCGAGTCACGAATGACCTCCTTATGGCCTCAGATAAGGGATTAGTGTCCATACTGGTTCTATTGGACCTCAGATAAGGGACTAGTGTCCATACTGGTTCTACTGGACCTCAGATAAGGGATTAGTATCCATACTGGTTCTACTGGACCTCAGATAAGGGATTAGTGTCCATACTGGTTCTACTGGACCTCAGATAAGGGAATAGTGTCCATACTGGTTCTACTGGACCTCAGATAAGGGATTAGTGTCCATATTGGTTTTACTGGACCTCATACTGGTTCTACTGGACCTCAGATAAGGGATTAGTGTCCATACTGGTTCTACTGGACCTCAGATAAGGGATTAGTGTCCATACTGGTTCTACTGGACCTCAGATAAGGGATTAGTGTCCATACTGGTTCTACTGGACCTCAGATAAGGGATTAGTGTCCATACTGGTTCTACTGGACCTCAGATAAGGGATTAGTGTCCATACTGGTTCTACTGGACCTCAGATAAGGGACTAGTGTCCACACTGGTTCTACTGGACCTCAGATAAGGGATAAGTTTCCATACTGGTTCTACTGGACCTCATACTGGTTCTACTGGACCTCAGATAAGGGATTAGTGTCCATACTGGTTCTACTGGACCTCAGATAAGGGATTAGTGTCCATACTGGTTCTACTGGACCTCATACTGGTTCTACTGGACCTCAGATAAGGGATTAGTGTCCATACTGGTTCTACTGGACCTCAGATAAGGGATTAGTGTCCATACTGGTTCTACTGGACCTCAGATAAGGGACTAGTGTCCATACTGGTTCTACTGGACCTCAGATAAGGGATTAGTGTCCATACTGGTTCTACTGGACCTCAGATAAGGGATTAGTGTCCATACTGGTTCTACTGGACCTCAGATAAGGGATTAGTGTCCATACTGGTTCTACTGGACCTCATACTGGTTCTACTGGACCTCAGATAAGGGATTAGTGTCCATACTGGTTCTACTGGACCTCAGATAAGGGATTAGTGTCCATACTGGTTCTACTGGACCTCAGATAAGGGATTAGTGTCCATACTGGTTCTACTGGACCTCAGATAAGGGATTAGTGTCCATACTGGTTCTACTGGACCTCAGATAAGAAATAGTGTCCATACTGGTTCTACTGGACCTCAGATAAGGGATTACTGTCCATACTGGTTCTACTGGACCTCAGATAAGGGATTAGTGTCCATACTGGTTCTACTGGACCTCAGATAAGGGATTAGTTTCCATACTGGTTCTACTGGACCTCAGATAAGGGATTAGTGTCCATACTGGTTCTACTGGACCTCAGATAAGGGATTAGTGTCCATACTGGTTCTACTGGACCTCAGATAAGGGATTAGTGTCCATACTGGTTCTACTGGACCTCAGATAAGGGTTTAGTGTCCATACTGGTTCTACTGGACCTCAGATAAGGGATTAGTGTCCATACTGGTTCTACTGGACCTCAGATAAGGGATTAGTGTCCATACTGGTTCTACTGGACCTCAGTGCTGCTTTTGACACTATAGATCATGGCATTTTACTGCACAGGTTAGAGCAGCGATTCTTAACCATAGGGCCGCGGCCCACACTTGGGCCGCGAGCGCCATCTAGTGGGCCGTGAAAGAAAATCAGTTTTGTACATGTGGGCCGCGGGGGCCGCGGGACTGCATAGCAACTCCCGACCAAATGAGGAGAAGAAGACCCTCAGCTAGCTGTACGTGTAATAGTAAGAGAAATGGTGTGTATTTATAGAGAAAATCCTTCATTTTGCACAGAGTACGTTTAGATCTGCCAGGATCAGGGATCGATTACTTGGGTCTGCGCCCAGAGCGAGCGAGCGCGGCATGATAATTTATCCCGGCGCGTCCCCGCGGCCCGGGGAGGTCGGTGCCGCTCGAGCTCACCAATGAGCACCTTCACATGTGCATGAGATTCTGACACCATCCAGACCAGATTTAAAGTCCTGTCAGGAGAAATTAGAGCTCAGTTCTCTCACTGAACGACAGAAAGTGGGGACATAAGATTAAGGGGAAGAAATAAAAACTGCAAAACTGTTTAATTGTTAAGATGTGTTTATATTAATTCATTATAAAAATGTGTTGAGACAATTAACAAAGAAAAGGGGAAATTCAAACTGCTGGTAAAGAAATAAAATAAGATAGCATTTGGAAAATAAAATAAAATCTATTTTATTTTTAAGAGAAAAAAATATGTGTAATTGAAGTTACACATGTTAATGGGCAAATATGTACTTTTTTAATATAACAGTCAGATGCAGATGTTGATACAACTATGAGGCTACTTGAATGTATGTATAAAAATATATATATATATATATATATATATATATATATATATATATATATTTATTATGATGTTCTGGACCTTCGCTTGAGTAAATTTTCTCTAAATGGACCTCTTAACGTTGAATACCCCTGCTATACACTGTTAATATTTAACGGGCCGCGGGCCACTCTGTACTGAAAAAATTGGGCCCCAAGGTCAGAAAGGTTAAGAACCCCTGGGTTAGAGCATGTTGTTGGGATTAAAGGGACCGCTCTACGTTGGTTTAAATCATATCTATCTGACAGGTTCCAGTTTGTTCATGTACATGAGGTTTCGTCAGAACAGTCAAGGGTCTGTTATGGTGTTCCGCAGGGTTCAGTGCTAGGGCCAATCTTGTTCAGTTTATACATGCAGCCGTTGGGAAGTATAATCCAGAATCACGGCATACACTTTCATTGTTATGCTGATGATACGCAGCTCTACTTGTCTATGAAGCCGGATGAAACAGAACCGTTAGTTAAACTTCAGGCATGTCTTAGGGACATCAAGGACTGGATGTCCAGAAATGTCTTGCTTCTAAATTCAGATAAAACACAGGTTATCATTCTTGGTCCAGAGCATCTTAGGAAGGGACTAGATGGTGTTGTGATGGCTTCCAGTGCAACTGTGAGAAACCTTGGTGTTGTTTTCGATCAGGATTTGTCGTTTAAACCGCATGTTAATCAGGTTTGTAAAATAGTATTTTTCCATCTCCGTCTCCTCAGCTGATCCAGAATGCAGCAGCACGAGTACTGACAGGAATCAGCAGGAGAGACCACGTCTCTCCAGTGTTAGCGTCGCTCCACTGGCTACCTGTAATATATATTACTTGCATATAAAGCCCAAAACGGCTTAGCTCTGCATTATTACAAGACCTGATAGTGCCTTATGTTCCTGGATGAGCTCTCTGCTCTCAGAGTGCAGGTTTACTCTTAGGGCCCGATTTACTAAGATCCTAAATAAAGAGTACTAAATTGCGTGTGCACTGAAAAAGTTTGCGCGTGCTGTTGTTGCGTGGTTTGCGGGTGATCAACTAAGATTGCGTGCGCAATTGATAACAGGTGCAAACAGCAGTATTTAAATGAGGTGTTACGGTGTTACGGTTTGCGAGCGCAAACTCTGCGCAATGGAGAGTCTGGATGGAATGCACAGTCACAAGTCACAAGCGCAAAAGGAAATTTGACGAGTTGGAGTTAGAGATATTAGTGGAAGAGGCAAATAAACACATTCATGAACTACAGCAAAGAAATTTAAACATTACCAAAAGTCACGCAATATCGGAGAAAACCTGCGATAGAATAAATGCAGTTGGTAACACAAAAAACTGAAAAACGTCTGGTTTTTCATGTTTCAATTTTAGGCACAGATCAAAAATACGAAATAGAAAAACGGGCCACAGGACTGAATTTGATTTTAATATTGAATTGGTCGGGTTTGCGTGACCCAGGTCCGTGTATCTTTTGGTCATTGGATTTTTCCATCATGAGTGGGAATCAAAAAACAAAAAACGATTGGTTTATTTGATTTTCCTTTTAAAACAAAAAACAAATATTGAATTACACTGCATTTTTTCTTTTTCTGTGTTAATATGATTTAACAAAGATTCAAAATACGCTTTTATTTTCGTTGTCTATTTCATATAAGAAAAATGAAATTACTAGTCAACAGGAACGAAAAAACGAACCAAAAACAACTGTTTATTCATATTCAGTGCAGTGTTTGGCGGGTGTGCTTGTGAGAACTGGGGTCCCTGGAGGTCCTGGAGAGCCAATGTCCCCGTAGCGCGAGGTGTCCCCGGCGAGCTGCAGTGTTTGGCGGGCTGTTTGTGAGTGTCCTGGGGTCCCTGGAGGTCCTGGAGAGCACAAGTCCCCGTACCGGGAGCTGTCCCCGGTCCTGGCCGGGATCAGTGCAGTGTTTGGCCGGTGTGCTTGTGAGAACTGGGGTCCCTGGAGGTCCAGGAGGCAAAGGGAAAGCCCAAGTAGCCTACCCCCCGTACCGGGACGTGGTCCCGGTCTTGGCCGGGTGCAGTGCAGCGTTTGGCGGGATGGGTGTGAGTGTCTGGGGTCTCTGGGTGCCTGGGTCCTGGTCCCGGGACTCGTGGGTCCCTGGGTCGGGTCCCGGGACTCGTGGGTCCCTGGGTCGGGTCCCGGGACTCGTGGGTCCCTGGGTCGGGTCCCGGGACTCGTGGGTCCCTGGGTCCTGGTCCCGGGACTCGTGGGTCCCTGGGTCGGGTCCCGGGACTCGTGGGTCCCTGGGTCGGGTCCCGGGACTCGTGGGTCCCTGGGTCGGGTCCCGGGACTCGTGGGTCCCTGGGTCCTGGTCCCGGGACTCGTGGGTCCCTGGGTCGGGTCTCGGGACTCGTGGGTCCCTGGGTCGGGTCCCGGGACTCGTGGGTCCCTGGGTCCTGGCCACTTTCGCCCGATTTTCAGACACTTTGGCCGGCTTTCGGCTTCCTTCGGGCCCGCCTCTGCGGCGCTGCTCCCCCCGACCGCCGAGGGGTTTGCAGCGCCTCCCTCTCGGTAGCGAGACCGAGTCGACCCGTCCGCCCCAGGTGTCCCCCCACGGAGCCCCGCCGCCGCCGGGCAGGCCGACCTCCGATCCACCAGCAACGGGACTCCGGTCTCGGCAGCCCCGTGCGGGGAGACCTCGGGAGCGGCCGGAACCTCGCCCTGCCTCGACGCACCGTTTTCTGGGCGGGCGGGTGGGTCCGCTCGGGCTGGGGGTGACCGGCAATCCAGGGCCCGGTTCAGCCGTCTGCGGCGTGGTAGGGTTTGAGAAACATTGTTTTTCCCGGAGGACTAACACCACCGCCAGAGCGGCAGCCAACGTCGGTGGTCGGCCTGCCCGGCGGCGGCAGGGCTCCGTGGGGGGACACCTGGGGCGGACGGGTCGACTCGGTCTCGCTACCGAGAGGGAGGCGCTGCGAACGGTGGTCGGGGGGAGCAGCGCCGCAGAGGCGGGCCCGAAGGAAGCCGAAAGCCGGCCAAAGTGTCTGAAAATCGGGCGAAAGTGGCCAGGACCCATGACCCACGAGTCCCGGGACCCGACCCAGGGACCCACGAGTCCCGGGACCAGGACCCAGGGACCCACGAGTCCCGGGACCCGACCCAGGGACCCACGAGTCCCGGGACCCGACCCAGGGACCTACGAGTCCCGGGACCCGACCCAGGGACCCACGAGTCCCGGGACCAGGACCCAGGCACCCAGAGACCCCAGACACTCACACCCAGCCCGCCAAACGCTACTGCACCCGGCCAAGACCGGGACCACGTCCCGGTACGGGGGTAGGCTACTTGGGCTTTCCCTTTGCCTCCTGGACCTCCAGGGACCCCAGTTCTCACAAGCACACCGGCCAAACACTGCACTGATCCCGGCCAGGACCGGGGACAGCTCCCGGTACGGGGACGTGTGCTCTCCAGGACCTCCAGGGACCCCATGACACTCACAGACAGCCCGCCAAACACTGCAGCTCGCCGGGGACACCTCGCGCTACGGGGACATTGGCTCTCCAGGACCTCCAGGGACCCCAGTTCTCACAAGCACACCCGCCAAACACTGCACTGAATATGAATAAACGGTTGTTTTTGGTTCGTTTTTTCGTTCCTGTTGACTAGTAATTTAATTTTTCTTATATGAAATAGAAAACGAAAATAAAAGCGTATTTTGAATCTTTGTTAAATCATATTAACACAGAAAAAGAAAAAATGCAGTGTAATTCAATATTTGTTTTTTGTTTTAAAAGGAAAATCAAATAAACCAATCGTTTTTTGTTTTTTGATTCCCACTCATGATGGAAAAATCCAATGACCAAAAGATACACGGACCGACCCAGCGGTGCTCGGCATGATCTGAGGAGAAAAAGACAATCAGACACAGAGCTGGAGAGCGCTTTGATTCATCTATTTATGAGTTAAGTTTTTATTCAGATGTCCACAGTATATTGCAAATATTATATATTATATAGCAAACACTGACAGTAAATGTGTGACAGACGGGACCATCATATGGCCGAAAGAAGAGAAGTGTTAAGAACAGCGCACAGAGCGCACACTAAAGGCTGATTTATGGTTCCGCGTCACACCAACGCAGAACCGACGGCGTAGGGTACGCGGCGACGCACACCGCACCGCGACCCTACGCGTAGGCTACGCCGTCGATTTAACGCGGAACCATAATTCAAGCGAAGCTGCAGTCTGTCTGCGCTGATCCTGACACAGCGGGTCGGAGCGGATTTGGTCATGATGTTTAACCTGTGTTTTGTGATTAATAACCACGGGTTTTAATTAAATGTAATTTAAGAAGGATGATTTCACGTTCAATAAGGTAAGTAATCAATAAAATACAAATTGGCACAAAGGCTTGGCCTGCTTGTGGGCGAGTGGAGGGGGGCACAATAAGAGAAGGTGGCAAGATATAAGGCGGAGAACTAAAGAAAAAGTGGCCTTTAATAAAACTTGTGCAACCATTTTTAAAATAGCATGCAGCAGAATAAAGACTCTCTCTGCGTATTCTTTGATTTTGGATGTCGCCTCCTTGCCACAATAACGGCAGCAGCAGATTAGCACCTTCCTTTCGAACGTATTAAATACAGACGCAATCACAATACGCGCAATAACTTTCAGGCTTGGTAAATCTCATTGCGCGTGGTAAATTAACCTATTTGCATTTTCCCCTCCCAGTATTTAGCGCTTTCTGGCGGGTACGCCCCATATTGATTATTCATCAGGGCAAAAGTACTAACTGAATTGCGTGTGCAATTTTGCGCATTTGAGAGACGCAATCCTCTTTGCACGCTGTTAGTAGATCAGCTGGCACTTTGGTTTGCGGGTGCTGTCAAGTTTGCACAGGTTCTTACGCACGCAAACCTTTAGTAAATCGGGCCCTTAGTTCCTAGAGTATCTAAATGTAGATTTGGAGGGCGGGCGTTCTGCTATCAGGCACCACTACTATGGAACCAACTTCCAATCTGGGTTAAGGAGGCTGACACCACCTCCACCTTTAAAACTAAACTTAAAACCTTTCTGTTTAGTAAAGCCTATAGTTAGTGTTTAGTAAACCTCTAGCTGGTGTTGGTAAATCTCTAGGTAGTGTAAACTCTAGTGTGTTAGAGTCAGTAGTCATAGTTGCAGCTATAGAACAAGACTATAATAGTTAGTCTCAAATATAGCTTGGTGGTAGATATGCTGCTATAGGCCTATGCTGCAGGGGGCACCGACATGATCCGCTGGGCGGTGCCTCTCACCCTTCTTCTCCTCTCCCCCCAGCCTGGCCCTCGGCAGGAGGGTCCCCCCTTATGAGCCTGGTCCTGGTCCTGGTCCAGGTCCAGGTCCTGGTCCAGGTTTCTTCCCTCCTAAAGGGGAGTTTTTCTTGCCACTGTTTGGCTTAAGGCTTTTCTCCCACTAGGGGAGTTTTTACCTGCCATTGTTTATGTTATAATTGCTCGGGGGTTTATGTTCATGTTCTGGGTCTCTGGAAAGCGTTTAGAGACAACATCTGTCGTATTAGACGCTATAAAAATAAAATGGAATTGAATTGAATTGAATTGATCATCACAACTCTGGCTGCAGTAATTTACATCAGCTGGAGGCTGTTAAAAGTTATTTTAGGACAAACATTTTATAAGAACTGAAGTGGTCCAACCTTCAAATAACAAATGTGTTTTTCTGTTTCTATTTTTTAAACGTGTCTTCAGTCACCAGAGACGTCTGAACTCTCTGGTCTGAAGAGAAGGATCTTAACAGAAATCAGTGATATTTTATGTTGAGTTCATGTTTGGTAGTCAGGACGATGTACTCGGACGTTCTCTTGTTGTTTGAATGTTTTGATCTCTTCATCTTTGTCGGTTTTTCTCTCAGCGAAGGAGGACGCTTCTCTGCTCCTCTCCCTTTCTATCTGCCCTGCTACTGCTTTTTTGTCCTTTCTCGTCTTCAGAGTCTCTTCTTTTTACTCCTCCGAAACCTACAAACATGGAATTGATTAACTGGTCTATCAGCACAATCGACCAAATTTTTGCGACGAGAAGTCAGGGGGTGAGGGAGCCCTCCTGCCCCGATGGGACTTTTTTTGCTGGATACACAATGGATTCCTGGAAACATTGGAAGCCTTTGTGTCTCAAGATTCTGTCTGTCGAGGACGCTGAAGACAGGATTTCTCCTAATTGGAGCGGGGGGATTCCTCGTCTATCGACAAACGCGTAAGTCGTCGACAGCTGCTTTGGCCTTCTCCAAGCTGCCGGACGTGACTGAAGGGATAAGCGCTGCGACTAACACTTTGACTTTAACGCTGGGGGAGCAGGGCCGCAAGCTGGATGCGATTCTTGAACAGAATCGCAGGCTGGCAGTGTCTTTGAGCTCATAGGCAAGATGGAAAAGAACTTGGAGAAGTTGGAAGCTCAGCTTGGTGGGAATTGATCACAAAATCGTCTGTTTGAAGTCGCCATTGAGGAACCAGAGACTTAAGGCTGACAGAAAATTACTGCTCTGCCTGTTCTTTTCAATAAAATTGTTGATTCTATGATCTGGCTTTGACACAGCGGTTTGGCTGATCGCTGTAGTCACAATCTCTCTGGTGGAATGTAAACAAGGGACTCTGCCCCCACTAACCCTCCCCTCTCCAGGAACATCTGTGGACCTGTTTCAGAACTGACCGAGCCGTCTGATAACATCAAGGACATTGGCTGAGAGCAGCTCTGAGCGAGTTCAGGGACTTACCGCTACACACATACACTTGCTGATAACCACACCTCACTATTTTCAACGCCTTCCTGGCTATATCTTGTGAAGTTGATGTAAATTTGTCATGTGCTTTCTGTGCTGAGGTGTTTTTTTGTCACACAGTGTACATACACAGTGTGAAGATGCCTTTTTTTCCCTCCTAGCTCCCCCACCATCCCCAACATCACCCTTTCTCTGCTTTGTTCCGGTTCCGGGTCGCTGCTTGTTGTGGTCGACCGGCCGGCAACTGAGCGGATTTACTGTACTTGTATTGCTGCTTAGTTGTCCTGAATTGCCCCTCAGGGATGAATTAAGTTTATCTGAATCTGAATCTGAATGATGCTGTTTTAAGTTCTGGATCACATTTGTTCCTGTGTGAATTTTGTTCCTTGTTTTTACGTTACACATCTGGATATTCTGAAGTCACAGTGAAAACGTTTCACATGGAAGTCGTGTTTGTTCAGACTGGAATTATATTCTCACTGGCTGATGGATAAATGATTTCTCTCAGGGATGGATGGAAACAAACGTAGAAATAAAAACAGAATATTTGATTTTATCAGTTGGACAAATAGTTGTTATGTTTATAACTGCATGACAATATTTTTTGTAGGTAAAATAAAACCTCATTAAAGTTCATAATCATGACCGGTCATTTTTATTCTATCAGCTTTTTTATATGCAGATATTTAATGAAGACATAACACAACTGCATGTTCCTCAAAGTGGCTGAGTTTCCTGTTAATGTCTTCTTCTGAGTCTTCCTCTGATGTTTCTGCAGATACACAGGTCTCCTGTCAGGTCAGCAAGACTTGTATCTTACCCTGCAGTTTCACAGCTCATGATGACGTTTTCATCCACTGGATTGAAGAGACTCCACCAGAGTCCCGGGTTCACTCCTACTTTCGCAAACAAGACCAACTGGGAGAGCAGCACCAGAGGTTCAGAGGAAGAACATCACTGTTTAAAGACCAGATCTCCAGAGGAAACGCTTCCCTGCTGCTGAGAGGAGTGAAGGTTCAGGACCAGGGCAGATATCTGTGTTACATCACTGGAAATGAGGAGAACTTCATCTACCTGAATGTGAATGGTATGTGGAGAATAAAAACCTCAGTAGATTCAGATGTTTGAGTCTATTGCTCAGATTGTTTTTTGTAATAAACAGACTAGAACAGATATTTACTGTTGCAGGAACAATGAAACACAATTTAGCAGTTCTTCCTTATTAACATATTGTAAAGGATAATCATTAACTCAATGAGTTTTTCTCAGACATAAAATAGCTGAAACAAAGTTAAATTAAAGCTGCAAGCAGCGATGAACGGGCCCTCGCACTCACGGCCACCGCCCCCCATAAGCATATCAGACATGACACCACCCACGACTTCCTATGTCAAACCATTCAAAAGTTATAGCAGAAAAAAGGGACAACCAATCAGAAGAAGGGGCGGGGCTAATTCAAGCCAATGAAGGTCAAGGACTCCATACAGAGTCTGATGACACCACCCACGACTCTCTATGTCAAACCATTCAAAAGTTATAGCAGGAAATAGGGACAACCAATCAAAAGAAGGGGTGGGGCTAATTTTCACTAATTATGGTCAAGGACTCAATACCGAGTCCCATGACACCACCCACGACTCTTTATGTCATACCATTCAAAAGTTATGGCAGAGAAAAGTTTTCCAGGTGGCGCTGTTGAGCCATTTTGCCACGCCCATTAATGCAAACCATGAAATATCAAATTTATCGCCAAGTCTGGCTTGCATGCAAAATTTGATGACTTTTGGAGAACTATCAAATATGGACCAATCAGATGAAGGGGGGCGCGCTTTTTGGCGTCTAGTGTCGCCACGGTAACACTTTTGAAAGAGAAAAGTAATGCGTGTAGTCGCAGGATGGAGACGCACATTTTGATGTATAACACACCTGGGTGCACGTTACGGTTTGGGCGGTATTAATTGCCGAAGGAATGGCATAAATTGCGCCAAAATTACACAATTAATTCAAAATGGCCGACTTCCTGTTCGGTTTCGGCCATGGCTCCAAGAGACTTTTCTTTAAGTTGTGCCATGATACAGGTGTGTAGCGATTTTCGTGCATGTACGTCAAACCGTATTGTGGGGCTTGAGGCACAAAGTTTTCCGGGGGGCGCTGTTGAGCCATTTTGCCACGCCCATTAATGCAAACACTTTTGAAAGAGAAAAGTAATGCGCGTAGTCGCAGGATGGAAACGCATATTTTGATGTATAACACACCTTGGTGCACGTTACGGTTTGGGCCGTAATAATTCTCGAAGGAATGGCATATATTGCTCCAAAATTACGTGATTAATTCAGAATGTTCAAAATGGCCGACTTCCTGTTCGGTTTCGGGCATAGCGCCAAGAGACTTTTCTTTAAGTAGTGACATGATACAGGTGTGTACCGATTTTCGTTCATGTACGTCAAACCGTATTATGGGGCTTGAGGCGCAAAGTTTTTTCTGTCTGAACGAATCAGATGAAGGGTGGGCGCGCTTTTTGGCGTCTAGCGTCGCCACGGTAACGCTTTTGAAAGAGAAAAGTAATGCGTGTGGTCGCAGGATGGAGACGCACATTTTGATGTATAACACACCTGGGTGCACGTTACGGTTCGGGCCGTATTAACTGCCGAAGGAATGGCATAAATTGCACCAAAGTGACATGATTAATTCAAAATGGCCGACTTCCTGTTTGGTTTCGGGCATGACGCCAAATGACTTTTCTTTAAGTTGTCCCATGATACAGGTGTGTACCGATTTTCGTGCATGTACGTCAAACCGTATCGTGGGGCTTGAGGCACAAAGTTTTCAAGGGGGCGCTGTTGAGCCATTTTGCCACGCCCATTAATGTAAACCATTAAATATCAAATTTTTCACCAGGCCTGACTTGCATGCAAAATTTGGTGACTTTTTGGGCACGTTTAGGGGGGCAAAAAGGCCTTCCTTTTGTCAGAAGAAAAAGAAAAAGAAAAAGAAAAAGAAAAAAAAAAAAAATTCCTACAGATACAATAGGGCCTTCGCACTGAAGGTGCTCGGGCCCTAATTAACTGCTAAAGTGGTTGTTAAACTCGTAACGCCCATACGACAGTTTCTGAGGGAATTTTCACTTTTTTCAAACTGCTGCGGGGGTCGATGTCTCCATTGGTGTTTCTTTTTATGGGCGTAACTCTCCTAGTTCTCTCTCCACATCCGTAACTCTCTGTATCTCATCCTGCGAGACTTCTCTTCCAACAAAGATAAAGAAGATCTCAACTTTGAACAAATATTGAACATATATTGATTAATATGAACAAAAATCTCTTTAGTTTTGTACAAATAATTGTAACTGCCACCATCACCATCGCAAGAAGGCAACGGATCATTCAAATGATTATTCAGAGGTAAAGTCCTGATGTAATGCAGTAATGCATAGTGATTAAGTAGTGTTACAGCACAACTACATCGTATAAATGAGACCAAAAATGGCTGGAAACTAGATTTTGAAGACTTTAATTTGACCGACCGTCACATCCAGTAATGCAGGACACGTGCAAATGCAAAAAAAGTGTTTCCACCAGACTTTTACGATAAACTGGATTATCTATACATCTGAATAAATACTTTGAGACAGCATGAAAATGTTTTATTTAATTACAAGTGTTTCCAGTACAGGTTTTACTTTGTGATATTTAACGCCTGTTTACAGGACGACGCTGAGACGGTAAAACCCAAACATTATGTTGCGTCCTGGCTTATCGTTTACACGGAAACTGAGTTTTGGGTGGAAAAAAAAACACCTGCAAAGATTTGACAACCGCCTGCAGAGGGACATTTTTTTCAACTCAAGCAGTTCACATAAAAGGATAATTCTCCACTCATCTTCACTGAACCAACAAAAGAAACCCTCTCAACGATGAAACAAAGTCATCCAATGACAAATGCAACCCCCCCAAATGTCCCAGCAGTCCAAAATATCAGTCAAACATGCACCAGTCCTCCAATCATGCTCCCAAACCTTAATCAACAGAAAAATTACTCAAACCACAACAGAAAGTACAGATAGAATAGAATAGAATAGAAAGCCTTTATTATCATTGTACAGGTACAGTGAAATTAGGCAGCAGCTCCGTCAAAGTGCACACATGCAAAGACTATGTAAGCAAGAAACATAAATGTATATATATGTACACACACTATAAACAAGAGTGAATGGGAGGATAAAAAAAATGTACATGGATGGGTGGGGGGATATTGCACTTAAATGGATGCAGAAATAATATTGCCCTTGAAAGGATGGGAGTATTGCACATAGATAGTAGAATATTGGGACATTGTGGATAGAAGGTAGAAAATATTGCACAGAAAATATGAGGTAGCTTATAGGTTGAGAGAGTTCACAGCTTTGGGGAAGAAGCTGTCCCTGAGTCTGTTTGTTCGGGATCGTAAGGACCTGTAGCGCCTCCCAGAGGGCAACAGGTCGAAAAAGTGGAAACCTGGGTGGGTGTTGTCCTTTAAAATGTTCCTTGCCCTGTTGAGGCAGCGGGAGCTGTAGATGTCAGACAGGGAGGGCAGAGGGCAGCCGATGATCTTCCGTGCTGTGTTTGCCACCCTCTGCAGCCTCTTCCTGTCTGCTTCCGTGCAGCTGGAGTGCCACACTGTCACGGCATGGGTCAGCAGGCTCTCAATGGTGGACCGGTAGAAGGTCACCAGCAGCTGCGTGTTCAAGTTCACCTTCCTGAGCACCCTCAGGAAGTGCAGCCGCTGCTGAGCCTTCTTCACCAGGGCAGTGGTGTTAACAGACCAGGAGAGGTCTGCGGTGATGTGGACGCCCAGGAACTTGAAGGACTGCACTTGCTCCACACATTCACCGTTGATATGCAGGGGGGCGGGGGCGGCTCGGTTCAGCCTGAAATCCAGGATGAGCTCCTTGGTTTTGGTGGTGTTCAGTGCCAGGTTGTTCAGTGCGCACCACTCACCAAGTTTAAGGACCTCATCTCTGTAGGCCGCCTCCTTTCCCCCTGTGATCATCCCCACCACCGTTGTGTCATCAGCAAACTTGACAATGACGTTCTCTGGGTGGGTGGGGCTGCAGTCCGATGTGTAGAGCGAGTACAGAAGTGGGCTCAGCACACAGCCCTGAGGAGAGCCAGTGCTGAGAGTGCGGGAGGAGGAGAGGTGAGGACCGAGCTTCACGTGCTGGGGTCGGTTCACCAAAAAGTCCTTAATCCAGGAGCAGGTGGATGGTGGGAGCCCCAGGGTGCATAGCTTGGGGATTAGAATGTCCGGTTTTATGGTATTGAAGGCTGAGCTGAAGTCGACGAAGAACATCCTCACGTAGCTCCCCTGTTTCTCCAGGTGACTCAGCGCGGAGTGGAGTGCGGTGTTTATGGCGTCTTCCGTTGATCTGTTTGCCCGGTATGCAAACTGGTGTGAGTCCAGGGTGGTGGGGAGACAGGCTTTGATGTGCTTTAAAACCAGTTTCTCAAAGCATTTGGTGTTGACTGGGGTGAGTGCTACAGGGCGGAAGTCATTGAGGGTTGAGTGGGTGATTCTTTGGGGATCGGGATGATTGTAGCTGATTTCAGGCAGGGTGGGATAACAGCTTGGGCCAGAGACAGGTTGAAAATGTCCGTGAAAACCTCAGAGAGCTGGTTGGCACAAGCCCTGAGTACCTTCCCAGGTACTTCTGGACCTGCAGCTTTCCTGGGGTTCACTGCACGGAGCACCCGTCTCACGTCCTGCACCTCAAGAGTGAGTGGGGGGGTGCTGGCAGCTGGTGGGGGCTGTAGTGGTGGTTGTGGTGATGATGATGTGGTTGAGGGCTGTGTTTGGGACTCAAAGCGGGCAAAGAAGCTGTTCAGCTCCTCTGCCAAGGCCGCATCTGAGTCCCCGGGTGACACGGCACAGCCTTTGTAGTTGGTGATGGTCTGAATGTCCTGCCATACCTGCCGGGGGTTGTTGAGGTGGTCCTCCAGCTTTCTTTTATATTCCACTTTGGCAGCCTTGATGCCTCTCCTCAGGTCAGCGCGAGCAGCATTGTACAGGGCTCTGTCACCTGACCTGAAGGCTGAGTCACGGACTCGGAGGAGCCTGCGGACCTGGCACGTCATCCAAGGCTTCTGATTTGGGAATGCACGGATGGTCTTTTTAACCGTGACATTCCCAATGCAGTAGTTTATGTATGAGAGTACTGTATAAACTGCAGTGATGATAACAACAGCCAGCTCTCTCAGTAGGAAAAAGGGTCTGCATCTCACCGCCATGAACTCCAGGTCCGGAGAACAGTGGCTGTCCAGTATAGTGCTGTTATTACACCAACCTTCATGAACGTAGATGCAGAGCCCCCCTCCTCTGGTCTTCCCGGAGTTACTGTTCCTGTCCCCTCTGTGAAGCTGTGCGGCCTGTTAGCTGCACCGCGGCGTCGGGGATTTGTGCGTGGAGCCAAGTCTCTGTGATGATGAGCACACAGCATTCACGAACATAGCGGTTTCCAGCCAGCTGTAGTTGCAAATCGTCCGTTTTATGTACCATGGATCTGGCGTTTGTGAGATAGAGGCTCGGCAGTGGAGGTTTTTGTGGCTGGTTCCTTAGCTTCACCAGTAGCCCTGCCCGGCAACCCCGCTTCTGCTTCCTCTCGCGCCGCCGTCTGCGTCGCCTTCCAGACCCGATAACAATCCACGGAGATCCCGCTGGTCTCACTATCTCGTCCGGAATGTTGTGAGTGCGTTTAAAGTCGCTGGAGATGATCGATTTCTGTCGGAACCCGATGTCAAGTAAGTCCAGTCGACTGTAGTGTGCAGAAGTATAAGAAAAGAAAAGTGCAACACCCAAAAGTATAAAAAAAAGCACAAATAGGGAGAGCTGTGAGCCGCTGCATCTGCACGCGCCGCCATCTTGGATCAGATCTTCACATAGTACCATGCCCAAAAAGAAGAAAACAAGTAAATAAACATGGTCTCACTGTTCTCCAGCGCTCTCCAGGTAAGTGACAACAAGAGCGTCTCCTTGGTCCTGGAGCGACGCGTCTCCCGCTGGACACGACGGTCTGCTCTCGTACAGATCTCCTTAGGAGAGACAGCTCTGGCCCACAATAGAGCGTCCTAAGTCTATTTTAGTTTTGGAGACCAGCAAGTCTCTTTGGTAGATGGTCCCATTTCCTGGAACAATTTCCCTTTTTCTGAATTAGAACAACTCAAACTGTTGTTGACTTTAAATCTCTGCTGAAAACTCATTTCTACTCGCTGGCATTAAATTCACGTTGAGTTTTAGACTTCTTCTCTTTACATATCATCTTTAGTTGAGCTTTAACTGATGTAGTTTGAGGTGGATTATTTACAGGATATTGTTTTATTTTAGTTGTAAAAGCAGTTTGGTAAACCTTGGTTGTTTTTAATATAAATACATTTGACCTTAACTTTGAAAGAATGACCAGAAAAGTCTGTTTTCAACCGAGATTGAAGCGCGTGAAGTAAACATGGTTTCAGTGACATGAACAACATTAACAACTGCATATTTGTCCTCCAGCTCCAGTCCAGCACGTCAACATAGAACAGGTACAAAATAAAATCACCTGCAGCTCAGAGGGGATCTATCCTGAACCTGGACTCATCTGGACCACCAGTCCTCCATCCAGCATGAACCTGCAGAACCTGCAGAACCTGCAGAACCTGCAGAACCTGCAGAACCTGCAGAACCCACCAACAGTCCAGCAGACTGAACAGCAGCTTTACAGCATCAGCAGCTCTCTGGTACTTTCAGACGGAGAAACTGACCTGGACTACATCTGCACCGTCAGCACTCCAGCAAACAGCAGGAGATCCACTTTGCTTCAACCAGGTAGAAATTACATTTAAATGTTTGTGTGGTGGCTCTCAGTGCCACCAAGACCTTAATGAGATGTTCATGTCGTCTACGAAAGCTTTTGTCCTTTACAACTGATGTTTAGTTTTCTTTTGTTTTGGGTTTCCATCATTCCATGTCATGTTTACTGTAATTTCAGCTGTTATAAGTGGATCACACACTGAAACATTCATCTCCTGCTCAACCGCCAATTATCCAATAAAGTATCTCACCTGGACATTTAACCACAAAGAGATCATCCTGACCCAGACGGGACATGTAGGGTTCTACAAAACTACAGAGAGGTGGAGGCAGCATGTGATGACTGTATCAAAGACAGGAAGTCTCACTCTGAAGCATTTATCTTCAGACCAGACAGGAACATACAAATGTGAACTCAGGGATGAAGAGGAAACATATGTGAAATACACCTTTCTTCACATACCAAAAGGTAAAATGATTAAAAGTGGTCACACAGTGTTAGAGCTAGAATGAAAAGAGTTTAGATTTGGTCATGTCTCATGTTTAATTTGAATATTTAAAAGGAAAGAGTGCTGCCTGTTTGGTTCTGTTCATGTCCAAAGTTGAACTGATGGTATGAACATCTGCATGACATCAGTCTGCTGCAGCAGTAAGTTGTCGGTGACGTAGATCGTCAGAGCAACAGTCTCTGACCGTGAGTCACACAACTGCATCCATTTCCTGCTATAGATGGAGACTTTTAATGTTCATGTGTGCTGTGATCTGTTGAGACTCGGGTTCAAATCACTGACATCAAAAACACAAAAACTGTCATTTTAATTCTTGTGTTTTTCTGTTGCAGAGCGGACCAGAGTTATTGTAGGAGTGGTGGTTGTGCTGCTGCTGGTCTTGGTTTCTGGAGCCGTTGGTTACAAATACAGGAAAAGGGTGCAGGAATACAGGAAAAGGAGGAAAGAAAGGAAGAAGAGGAAAAAAAAAGAAGGAGGTAAAGATATTGTTTCATGATGTGTGTGTGTAAATAGGAAGGATGCAGGATGTTCAATATTGCTGATATCTGATGTGCTGGTAGTTTAAATTGAGTTTTTTTCAGACTGTTGACACCAGGACGGATTTATGCAGCTAAACTTCTGCTTCGATACTTGATACTGACATTAAATCTAACGTAGTAGAATTGAGATGCTCTCACTATGTCAGCTGTATTTATTTTTAATCTTAAAGAGCACAAATAGTCTTCATTACCAGTAATTAATTCCAAGTTAGTGGGTTTCCTCTGATTCACACAGTCTTGCAGTAACTTATTGAAAGTGATCATTTCAAAAACCTGGGGCCTCATTTATCAAACGTTCGTACGCACAGATATGTGCGTAAAGTGTGCGTATGAACATTCCCACGCAAAGTATGGAATTTATCAACATGTACCTGTGCGGAGGAACGCTTGTAAATGTAAGCACAACTCCGACCATGCGTACACACAAAATCTAGTGGTAGAACAGTGAAAATACAAATAGAACCCATTAAAAGAGTCACAGTGTTCAGCGATCTCAAACTTCACACATGTTCCCCGTTTTCCTCTAATTAATAACAATTCTCCATTAGTAATTTAGCAGACATTTTTAATAATTGGTGTGACAAGCTATAAAAGACAGTTGTGGCAGGACGACCTGAAAAGAAAATACAAGTACCATGGCTTACTTAGAACCGTGCGCTCAGCAAAAACGCGCTCCGCAGGGAGTGCGTGTTCGAAGAGCATGCTGATCTGTTCAGTGAGAGACAGAGCGGCTGCTCAGCAGGTACCGCTTCCCCAAAAACATTCTGATGGATCTATGCCGTGATTTACAGCCTATGTGTGAACGAGTGACAAAACGCAGCACCGCCATCCCAGTTAAACGAGGATTTCATGCCATCGCCGGATTCCCAAACATAATTGGAGCTATAGATTGCACCCACATCGCCATAAAAGCACCAGCACACAATGAATTTAGTTACGTGAACATGAAAGGATTTCATTCAATCAATGCACAAATAATCTGCGATGCAACTATGTCTCTGACAAACCCGGTGTTGCCCGGTGGCCTGGAGGAACGCAACACTCATTTATTCTGCAGAACAGCTTTATTGGTGTTTGCACCTCCAAGCAGGAGCTTTTGACTCCAACCAAATCTTAATTTATATGGATAATCTTCCAAGAAACATATCAAACATGGTCAACATAATTATTTTACTAGGTAAATATCACATACAGAAATGCAAATGGAATAACAGCAAACCCTCCATTGTACATCTGAAAAATGAATGTAAACTGTACTAAGCGTCTCTTAAACTGATGTGTGAAAAAAACAATATTGCCAAAAGCCTATATGAAACAATGTCTTTGTTTCTTCATTTTTAGCCCCCCAAATGTTGAATATCTGTAGATAATTGATTGTTTCGTTTCATTTGCCTTTTGTTGTAAACCCTACAGAATTTTGTTCAATAAAGTTTGAAAACCTCCAAGCGGGAGCTGTTGTTGCTCCATATATGGTCAATTGGAGGCGTTTCTGTATGCAAATGACGGTAACCGTGCACGAGCACGGCAGTTAAGAACAGGTGGGATTTATCATCACTGATGTGTGTACGACCGGTGTCCGCACGTTTGATAAATTTTTTTGTACTTACATGCATTTCTAAATTTCATTTTCTACGAAAGGTTGATAAATGAGGCCCCTGGAGTCCATCTATGTTATTACAGATGATAAGTTGCAGGTAACGCCACGTCTGGAAACACCAACTGGGAATTGTGTTGTGAGGCTCAAAACCAAACATTCCAGATGTTTGTTAGTGATGTCGTTAGGAGGTCGCGCTCGTACTTTCCTGCCTTTGTTAAAGGAGCGATGTGTAATATGAAGCCAGAATTAAATTCATACTCCAATAAAACGGGGCAGTAAAGCTGCACCAAGTGAGTTTATCTACACTCATGAAAGAAATGATGGAACGCGTGGTCCCTCCTCATCACTTCTGTTTCAACTCAACGCCAGATAAGTGAAACAAACTCAAAATCTGAAAATAAAAGCATAGAATCTGTAAATAAGAAATTAAAATCTCTGACAAGGATACAATCATTTTTCTCAGTTAAACTTTTCTTTTCTCACCATCATTTCTAAAACCATCTCTGTTTCTGAACCGTCTTCCTCAGTTGCTCTTTTTGTCGAATCCGTGCCGTCAATCTACTGCGAGAAGACGGGACATCTTCAAGATCAATACATTTGGCATTGACATATACATATACATTTACTTGTGTGTGAATATACAGTATATATATATGAAATGCCTGCTCATGTTCAGTGTTTGAACACCATGACACCAAACAGCAGTCAACACTTTTAACCCTTTAAACATTCAGACTGACTGATTAAAGATTGAAGACACTTCTGATGTTAATTACAGGTCACACTATAGTTTAATACGTCACAACAGTCATGTTATTATTAATTTTTCGGGTCAGTTTCATTAGTGTTTTTATTGTTATAATTGATTAATATTTTAAGAGGATGTTCTGGTTGACTTGGGCATGGAGGAGCAGGACTTTGTTAAGTCCGGCAGTCGTGGTGAGAATTTCCCCAGAAAGTTCACCATGCCCATGAAGCGTAGAACATCGGCCACATCCTGCGGCTCAGGCATGTCAAGGATCGCTTTTATTTTATCTGGGTCCGCTCTAATGCCTGGACTGTTTATGACACGGCCCAGAAAACGGATCTCTGTCAGAGCAAACTGACATTTTTCATTCAGGGTTCTTCTTCTTCGTGTCTGGCCGTCCTCTATACCATGTCTTTCCGATGGGTGGCGCAGGCGAGTGCAGCAGCGTTGGGTTCGGCCAAGTCATCTCCAGTGCATTATGGGGTGACTCGTTCAGGGTGAACCCGCCTCACTGAATTTTTGCAGGACTCTGTGCAGCTTGCCGTCGTGCTCTGCTCGGTCCGTCCCTGTGACCAGGACATCATCAGCATGACACCAGACCCCATCAATGCCATCAATCAGCTGAGAAATCCTCTTTTGGAAATGTTCGGTGGCTGATGATATACCAAAGGGCAGGCGTTTGAAGTAATATCTGCCCTCTGGTGTGATGAACGTGGTCAAACACATAGAGTCTTTATAAAGTGGTACCTGCCCGAAGCCTGATGTAGCGTCTTGGCTAATGTTTCATCCACCGCCTGTAAGATGTGTCTCTGTCTCTGATGACGCTCTCGTTCACTCAACAGAAGGGGTTCAACAGAGACTGATCCCAGCTATGGACCGCAGTGAAGTTCGGTGAGTCCTGATGTGAAGAAGAAGAAGAATGTCTTTATTGTCATTTGTACAGGTACAACGAAATTGGATGCTATCTTTAAGGTGCATGGTTTAAAAAAAAAATAGATATATTAAAACAACAACTATAAAAATAAATACTTTCTAAAAGGACACAAACAGGAAGACAACATACAGGAATTGCACAATTCTATGGCAGGTATTGCATGGTTCAGTCAGTATTGCACATGGAAAAAGTCAGTTTGATTATTTAGCAGTATTGAGTGTGGTTATGGCTCTGGCATAGAAACTGTTCTTGAGTCTGTTTGTGCGTGATTTCAGTGATTTCAGTGTCCTGAAACGTCTGCCTGATGAGTGAGATGATTTTCCTGGCTTTCCTGAGACACCGGTTGTTGTCCAGCTCCTCCAGGGAGGTGAGAGTGCAGCCCATTATTTTTTGGCCCGTGGTGACGACCCTCTGGAGTGCCTTCTTATTTGCCACTGTGCAGCTGGAGAACCACACACATATGCAATATGTGAGGATGCTCTCTATGGAGCAGCGATAAAAGGACACCAGCAGTGTTATTTAGATGATGGTTTCTGAGAATTCTCAGAAAGTACAGTCTCTGCTGTGCCTTTTTGATGATGGTGGTGGTGTTGACACTCCAGGTCAGGTTGTCCTCTATTTCCACGCCCAGAAACCGGAAGCTGGAAACCATCTCCACACAGATCCCGTTGATGAACAGAGGCTGAATGTATGTCTTTTTCCGTCTGAAGTCTATGATAACTAGAATAACAGTTGAGTTCCTTTAATAGTGTTTTTGTCGTCAAAATGAGAACTTTTACTGTCAGATGTGTTTGTTTATTCTGGGTCAGCTCAAGTCAACTCAACCAGAGGTTTAAATTCCAAATACTAGTGTAGTAAAAGCCCCAAGGTCATGTGAGGCTTCTCTTTGACAAGTTAGGCACTTAGGTGTGTGTGTGTGTGTGTGTGTGTGTGTGTGTGTGTGTGTGTGTGTGTGTGTGTGTGTGTGTGTGTGTGTGTGGTTCAGTTCGTTACAGGAAGTGTTACATAGACATTAACGGTAACTTGATGCAACGTTAATAAGTCTGGTAAACCAGTACAGTGAGTGTTTTGAGTATGTTTATTTATTCTGGAGAGAAATGCAAGACTGATATTTTGATTACATTTCTTGTTTAATTATTCTTAGTTTGTATCAGATTGGTATTATTAGGGCCCGAGCACTTACAGAGCGAAGGCCCTATTGTATCTGTAGGAATTCTTTCTTTCTTTCTTTCTTTCTTTCTTTCTTTCTTTCTTTCTTTCTTTCTTTCTTTCTTTCTTTCTTTCTTTCCTTCTTTCTTTCTTTCTTTCTTTCTTTCTTTCTTTCTTTATTTCTTTCTTTCTTTCTTTCTTTCTTTCTTTCTTTCTTTCTTTCTTTCTCTTGGCGCCATGGCCGAAACCGAAAAGGAAGTCGGCCATTTTGAATTAATCCTGTCATTTTGGCGAAATTTATGCCATTCCTTCGGCAGTTAATACGGCCCGAACCGTAACGTGCACCCAGGAGCATTATACATCAAAATGTTCGTCTTCATCCTGCGACAATGCGCATTACTTTTCTCTTTCAAAAGTGTTACCGTGGCGACGCTAGACGCCAAAAAGCACGCCAACCCTTCATCTGATTGGTCCATATTTGATAGTTCCCCAAAAGTCACCAAATTTTGCACGCAAGCCAGGCCTGCTGACAGCTCTATGTTGGTTTAAATCATATCTATCTGACAGGTTCCAGTTTGTTCATGTACATGAGGTTTCTTCAGAACAGCCAAGGGTCTGTTATGGTGTTCCGCAGGGTTCAGTGCTAGGGCCAATCTTGTTCAGTTTATACATGCAGCCGTTGGGAAGTATAATCCAGAATCACGGCATACACTTTCATTGTTATGCTGATGATACGCAGCTCTACTTGTCTATGAAGCCGGATGAAACAGAACCGTTAGTTAAACTTCAGGCATGTCTTAGGGACATCAAGGACTGGATGTCCAGAAATTTCTTGCTTCTAAATTCAGATAAAACAGAGGTTATCATTCTTGGTCCAGAGCATCTTAGGAAGGGATTAGATGGTGTTGCGATGGCTTCCAGTGCAACTGTGAGAAACCTTGGTGTTATTTTCGATCAGGATTTGTCGTTTAAACCATATGTTAATCAGGTTTGTAAAATAGCATTTTTCCATCTCCGTAATATTGCAAAGATTATTGCTCTTTGCAGAGTGATGCAGAAAAACTAGTTCATGCGTTTGTATCTTCTAGACTAGATTACTGTAATGTGTTGTTAGCAGGATGTCCAAGTAATTTGCTGAATAGGCTCCAGCTGATCCAAAATGCAGCAGCACGAGTACTGACAGGAATTAGCAGGAGAGACCACATCTCTCCAGTGTTAGCGTCGCTCCATTGGTTACCCGTAAAATTCAGAATCCAATTTAAAATTTTATTACTTGCGTATAAAGCCCAAAACGGCTTAGCTCTGCAGTATTTACAAGACCTGATAGTGCCTTATGTTCCTGTCAGAGCTCTCCGTTCTCAGAGTGCAGGTTTACTCGTAGTTCCTAGAGTATCCAAATGTAGATTTGGAGGGTGGGCGTTCTGCTATCAGGCACCATTACTTTGGAACCAACTTCCAATCTGGGTTAAGGAGGCTGACACCACCTCCACCTTTAAAACTAAACTTAAAACATTTCTGTTTAGTAAAGCCTATAGTTAGTGTTTAGTAAACCTCTAGCTGGTGTTGGTAAATCTTTAGGTAGTGTAAACTTTAGTGTGTCAGAGTCGCTCCTGTAGTTTCTTGTGCTGCCCCCCCCTTCTCCTCCCTTTTCTCTCTTTTGTCCATGTTGCAGCATCCTTTGCCGGACACCGGAACCTGCAGTGTGGGAGTGAGGGGGGCAGGGTAATGGCCCCTTTTGGGCGGGGGAGATGTTTGACCATCAAGACTCCTCTCCCTGGCCCTGCCCCTTCTCAACCTTTCCCCGACCCTGCACCCCAACCTGGGACTTGCTGATTGGGCCGGAGCTTCGGGAGCTGTGTGCTGGCCTGCGGTCCCCACCCCTGGTCATCCCGTTGCTGCTTCCACCTGCCTGCTGTGCTGTTGCCGTCCCTGACCCACCAGTCTGGCCCTCGGCAGGAGGGTCCCCCCTTACGAGCCTGGTCCTGCTCAAGGTTTCTTCCCTCCTAAAGGGGAGTTTTTCCTTGCCACTGTTTGGCTTAAGGTTTTTCTCCCACTAGGGGAGTTTTTACCTGCCATTGTTTATGTAATAACTGCTCGGGGGTCATGTTCTGGGTATGGGTCTCTGGAAAGCGTCTAGAGACAACTCTGTTGTATTAGACGCTATGTAAATAAAATTGAATTGAAAAAATTGAAAACGTTGATAGAGGATAACAAAAGTAACCCACGTTTTCTGTTCAGCACTGTAGCCAGGCTGACAAAGAGTCACAACTCTGTTGAGCCGTGCATTCCTGTAGCTCTCAGTAGTGAAGACTTTATGAGCTTCTTTAACAGTAAAATCACGAGAATTAGAGAAGAAATCAACCAGCCGGTTGTAGGTGTTTCTTCAGCTTTAGCGACTTCCCTAGGCTCTGACTTATCTCTAGACTGTTTTGATCCTATAGACCTCCCTGAGCTGACTTCACTCGTTAATAGAGCTAAGTCTACCACATGTATGTTAGACCCCATCCCGACTCGACTATTCAAAAAAAATGTTTTTTCTCTTATTGCTGCGACAATACTGGACCAAATTAACCTATCCCTAAGTTTAGGATATGTACCACAGGTTTTCAAAGTTGCAGTAATTAAACCTTTACTTAAAAAACCTTCTCTTGACCCAGACACCTTAGCTAATTATAGGCCAATTTCTAACCTTCCATTTGTGTCTAAATTTCTGGAAAAGGCAGTTTCAAGTCAGTTATTTGACTATTTGTATAGAAATAATCTGTTTGAAATCTTTCAGTCAGGGTTCAGAATGCATCATAGCACAGAGACAGCACTGGTTCGAGTCACGAATGACCTCCTTATGGCCTCAGATAAGGGATTAGTGTCCATACTGGTTCTACTGGACCTCAGATAAGGGATTAGTGTCCATACTGGTTCTACTGGACCTCAGATAAGGGATTAGTGTCCATACTGGTTCTACTGGACCTCAGATAAGGGACTAGTGTCCATACTGGTTCTACTGGACCTCAGATAAGGGATTAGTGTCCATACTGGTTCTACTGGACCTCATACTGGTTCTACTAGACCTCAGATAAGGGACTAGTGTCCATACTGGTTCTACTGGACCTCAGATAAGGGATTAGTGTCCATACTGGTTCTACTGGACCTCAGACAAGGGATTAGTGTCCATACTGGTTCTACTGGACCTCAGATAAGGGATTAGTGTCCATACTGGTTCTACTGGACCTCAGATAAGGGATTAGTGTCCATACTGGTTCTACTGGACCTCAGATAAGGGATTAGTGTCCATACTGGTTCTACTGGACCTCATACTGGTTCTACTGGCCCTCATACTGGTTCTACTGGACCTCAGATAAGGGATTAGTGTCCATACTGGTTCTACTGGACCTCAGATAAGGGACTAGTGTCCATACTGGTTCTACTGGACCTCAGATAAGGGATTAGTGTCCATACTGGTTCTACTGGACCTCAGTGCTGCTTTTGACACTGTAGATCAGCATTTTACTGCACAGGTTAGAGCATGTTGTTGGGATTAAAGGGACAGCTCTATGTTGGTTTAAATCATATCTATCTGACAGGTTCCAGTTTGTTCATGTACATGAGGTTTCGTCAGAACAGTCAAGGGTCTGTTATGGTGTTCCGCAGGGTTCAGTGCTAGGGCCAATCTTGTTCAGTTTATACATGCAGCCGTTGGGAAGTATAATCCAGAATCACGGCATACACTTTCATTGTTATGCTGATGATACGCAGCTCTATTTGTCTATGAAGCCGGATGAAACAGAACCGTTAGTTAAACTTCAGGCATGTCTTAGGGACATCAAGGACTGGATGTCCAGACATTTCTTGCTTCTAAATTCAGATAAAACAGGTTATCATTCTTGGTCCAGAGCATCTTAGGAAGGGATTAGATGGTGTTGTGATGGCTTCCAGTGCAACTGTGAGAAACCTTGGTGTTGTTTTCAATCAGGATTTGTTGTTTAAACCACATGTTAATCAGGTTTTTAAAATAGCATTTTTCCATCTCCGTAATATTGCAAAGATTATTGCTCTTTGCAGAGTGATGCAGAGAAAGTAGTTCATGCGATTGTATCTTCTAGACTAGATTACTGTAATGTGTTGTTAGCAGGATGTCCAAGTAATTTGCTGAATAGGCTCCAGCTGATCCAAAATGCAGCAGCACGAGTGCTGACAGGAATCAGCAGGAGAGACCACGTCTCTCCAGTGTTAGCGTCGCTCCATTGGCTACCTGTAAAATTCAGAATCCAATTTAAAATTGTATTACTTGCATATAAAGCCCAAAACAACTTAGCTCCGCATTATTTGCAAGACCTGATAGTGCCTTATGTTCCTGGCAGAGCTCTCCGCTCTCAGGGTGCAGGTTTACTCGTAGTTCCTAGAGTATCTAAATGTAGATTTGGAGGGCGGGCGTTCTGCTATCAGGCACCATTACTATGGAACCAACTTCCAATCTGGGTTAAGGAGGCTGACACCACCTCCACCTTTAAAACTAAACTGAAAACCTTTCTTTTTAGTAAAGCCTATAGTTAGTGTTTAGTAAACCTCTAGCTGGTGTTGGTAAATCTCTAGGTAGTGTAAACTCTAGTGTGTTAGAGTCGCTCCTGTAGTTTCTTGTTCTGGCCCCCCTTTCTTTTTGTTTTTCTCTTTTGTACATGGTGCAGCATCCTCTGCCGGTGGTGAAGAGCATCTCTGAATGCACCACACCGGAACCTGCAGCGTGGGAGTGAGAGGGGCAGGGTAACGGCCCCTTTTGGGCGGGGGAGAGGTTTGACCATCACGACTCCTCTCCCTGGCCCTGCCCCTTCTCAACCTTTCCCCGACCCTGCACCCCAACCTGGGACTTGCTGATTGGGCCGGAGCTTGGGGAGCTAGGTGCTGGCCTGCGTCCCCGGTCCCCCCACCCCGGGTCATCCCGCTGCTGCTTCCACCTGCCTGCTGTGTGCTGTTGACGTCCCTGACTCCCAGTCTGGCCTTCGGCAGGAGGGTCCCCCCTTATGATACTGGTCCTGGTCCAGGTTTCTTCCTCCTAAAGGGGAGTTTTTCTTGCCACTGTTTGGCTTAAGGTTATTCTCCCACTAGGGGAGTTTTTACCTGCCATTGTTTATGTAATAATTGCTGGGGGTTTTATGTTCATGTTCTGGATCTCTGGAAAGCGTCTAGAGACAACTTTTGTTGTATTAGACGCTATATAAATAAAATTGAATTGAATTGAATTGAATTGAATTGAATTGAATTGAATTGAATTGAATTGAATTGAATTGAATTGGAATGGATGGATTGGTGCGGCGTCGGCAGTGATGCAAATGATGCATGGAAAATGAGGCTCAGAACAGAGCTAATTATTCAAAAATAATCCACTTCAGAAGTGTGTAATGATTTGTTCAGAACACAAACAATACAGGAAGAGACAGAACGTGAATAAAGCAGTTAAGGTGCAGCAGAGATCGTCTGTGATGCAGAGTTCAAGGTGAATAACACAAACCTTGACTGACGTGTTTGAGTGGATGACTGAAGCAGCCGTCTGTACATAGAGTGTTATCTTTTCACAACAAGACTTCAGAAGCTGTTACTTGGACCTGTCAACCAATCACAGTCAAGCATCTGCAGACCAATCCTCTGTTCTCTCCATTTCTGCAGCATTCAGCTTCAAACACATGACGATGTGACGTCTGGGGACCAGGACGACTCCACGAGTGACAACTATACTGTAAGTCAAACTGCTTCCAGTCTTAAATCACAACCTCCTTTGTTCCTGAATGAGAAACTCAAGAGTTCCTTGTTCTTCAGCTTCTTCAGCTGATGGAAGCAGAGATCTCTCTCTTTCAGAGCAAATTATGTTACAGACAAAGAAAACATCATCATTCCAACAGACCCGTCAGTCAATGCTAACGCAGAAGGGCCAACTTTAGCAATTCCTAATTTGACCACCAGAGGCTCCAGAAGTGAGGCAGTCTCGTAGTCTGTAGAGGAAGAACGGGACAAACGCCCTGACAAAGCTGAAGTAGAGCAGCTAACATCTGAGAGGCTGTTAGAAACGTCTACCGCCGTAGACGGGGCGGATTAGAAGGTAGCAGAGGTTTCTCAAGTGTTCAGTGATCCAGTGTGGACCTTTATCCAGTTTCTGAACCTCAACCAGGTCTGTCCCCCGAAGATCTCTGCTTAACCCTTTCATATTCAGGAGGTGGAGATGCGCAACAAAGAGCTGTTAGTGCAAGCGATGCATCTCCGGATCAGAGCTCTTGAAAAGAGTTGACCTGTGTCCATAGCTACGTCACCTCAAAGCACACACGTTGACGTCAGTAAGCACACCACGTTAGTTCCTTCGTTTCGGTCAGACGTTGACTCTTATTTTGGTGCCTTTGAGCGCATGGCTACTGCACTAAATTAGTGCTGGTCTCTGCCGTTGCAGTGCTAACTTGAAAAGAACGGTGTTGCACGCCTATGAACTTGTTCCTGAAGCAAATGGACAAGGTTTTAGAAACTTGATTCTAACGTATAAAAATGTGTTTCCTCTAAAAGTTACACAATCCCCAACTGCTGAACGGAGACACACGTCGAAATTGGTGTGTAAAAATGTATCTACCGCCATTGGTGAAGACCGGTAGTGTTGTCATTGCCATAAGCAAAGATACCTGATTGCAGCAAGCCTTGTTCTAATAAGAAAAGAGAAAAGATGTAGGATCCCTGGTGGTGTGGGATCTGTTTGTTTCAGACATGTCCACATCAGACACACTAACCTTTGAGATGCTCAGACCGGCAGAGCCAGCAGGTCTAGCTCCGTCCCCTATTGTGTTTGCTCTCTGTTACATGCAGCGTCCGCCCAAAGTTGTCCAGAGTTTCCCAGGTGTTTAGTCCCTTTGTCCTGAGGGTTGTCCTGAGGGTTGTCCACATGTCCTGAGGGTTGTCCACATGTCCTGAGGGTTGTCCTGAGGATTATCCACATGTCCTGAGGGTTGTCCTGAGGGTTGTCCACATGTCCTGAGGATTGTCCACATGTCCTGAGGATTGTCCTGAGTTTCCACATGTCCTCAGGGTTGTCCACATGTCCTGAGGATTGTCCACATGTCCTGAGGGTTGTCCACATGTCCTGAGGATTGTCCACATGTCCTGAGGGTTGTCCACATGTCCTGAGGGTTGTCCACATGTCCTGAGGATTGTCCTGAGTGTTGTCCACATGTCCTGAGGGTTGTCCTGAGGATTGTCCACATGTCCTGAGGGTTGTCCTGAGGATTGTCCTGAGTGTTGTCCACATGTCCTGAGGGTTGTACACATGTCCTGAGGGTTGTCCTGAGGATTGTCCTGAGGGTTGTCCACATGTCCTGAGGGTTGTCCTGAGGATTGTCCTGAGTGTTGTCCACATGTCCTGAGGGATGTCCTGAGGGTTGTCCACATGTCCTGAGGGTTGTACACATGTCCTGAGGGTTGTCCTGAGGGTTGTCCACATGTCCTGATTGTTGTCCACATGGATGTTAAAATCATTGATTCCACGGTTAAATCAACACAGAGCACAGACAGCAGTTCACTGAAATCATCTGAGAAGTTTCACAGTATCTGCATCAAACATCGAGTCCTTGTCACTCCGAGTCTTGGGGGAACGATTTCATCAGACTTTAAAGTCTATGTTGTCCAGGTCTGTCTTGAGAGGGATGAGGGTCTTCCACTTTTGCTCTTTGCCATCAGAGAGACCGCACAGGGATCTCTTAGATTTAGTCCTGCAGCTTTAGTCTTTGGTCGTGCGGTGGGTCGTCCTCTTCAGCTTCTCAAGGGAAAATGGTGGACGGAAACATCTCACACTGAGCACAATGTGCTAGATTATGTCAGTAGTTTTCAGGAGCGTCTTCATCATGCGTGTCAGTTGGCACAAGAGTTGTTGTGTTGTGATATGACTCGATGTAGATGATCGGAAGCCCATTACTATCAGACTGGACGCAACAGGGTCAATGGTCCAGCTGACTGCCAGACTCATCTTTGGTTTTACTGGGTTGGCTGGAGTCCGCTCCTGCCAAGAAGACCTGCAGGTCCAAACGTGGGCCTGTTGGAGCAGGAAACATCTAAAACATGCAGGGCAGCGACCCTTGAGGGCCAGAGTTGGGAAACACTGGTCTGTAACCCATTTTCAGATTTCTGGATGTTCCTGAGTTTGTTCAAGTCCAACTGATTCTCTGTCATGAATTCAGATTTTAAGACGTAATTTTTGATGATTTCTTTCTTTAAGGTAAAAACCGCGTTGGAGGAGACTTTGAAAAATTTGGAATCCAGTGAGCTGAAGGAATTCCAGCAGTACCTGGTGAATGCAGATCAATCAGAGGATGGTTTTGAACCGATCCCAGTGTGTGATCTGGAGCATGCGGACATATTGAAGACAGTAGATCTGATGGTGCAAAGTTTCTCCTCAAAGACCAGAGAGGTGGCCGAGACGATTTTAAAGAAGATGAAAAGAGATAAAGGTCTGTTGTAGAGAAGGAAAAAACACAAAAACCATCTTACTATGAAGATTTTTATCCTGTTTAAACAATAACTGATAATTATATGTTTCATTGACCTCCAACAGACAGCTCATCATAAAGTTACAGCTAATCAGCGGATGTTCAGATCTTGATTGATTTTAGAATTAAGTTGTTGAGTGAACTTCATAAAACACTAAATCTCTGTCTTTACGTTACAGTTTGTAAAAAGTTGAAGTCTAAGCTGAAGGAGAAGCACCAGCATGTGTCTGAGGGGATTATTAAAGCAGGAAACCCAACCATTCTGGAGCAGATCTACACGGAGCTCTACATCACAGAGGGAGGGACCGGAGAGGTCAACGATGAACATGAAGTCAGACAGATTGAAGCAGATTCCAGGAAACCACACAGAGCAGAAACAGCCATCAGACTGGAAGACATCTTTAAACCCCCACCTGGAAGAGATAAACCAATCAGAACGGTGATGACGACGGGAGTGGCCGGCATCGGGAAAACAGTCCTAACACAGAAGTTCAGTCTGGACTGGGCTGAAGGCAGAACCAACCAGGACATCCAGTTCCTGCTTCCATTCACCTTCAGACAGCTGAATGTGCTGAGAGAGGAGAAGTTCAGCTTGGTGGAACTAGTTCATCGATTCTTCCCTGAAACCAGAGAAATCTGCAGCTTTGAAGAGTTCAAGGTCGTGTTCATCTTTGACGGTCTGGATGAGAGTCGACTTCCTCTGGACTTCCACAACAATAAGGACCTGACTGATGTTACAGAGTCCACCTCAGTGGATGTGCTGCTGACAAACCTCATCAGGAGGAACCTGCTTCCTTCTGCTCGTCTCTGGATCACCACACGAACCGCAGCAGCCAATCAGATCCCTCCTTACTGTGTTGACATGGTGACAGAAGTCAGAGGGTTCACTGACCCACAGAAGGAGGAATACTTCAGGAAGAGGTTCAGAAATAAGAAGCAGACCAGCAGGATCATCTCCCACATCAAGACATCACGGAGCCTCCACATCATGTGTCACATCCCAGTCTTCTGCTGGATCACTGCTTCGGTCCTGGAGAACGTCCTGGAAACCAGAGAGGGAGGGGAGCTGCCCAAGACCCTGACTGAGATGTACATCCACTTCCTGGTGGTCCAGGCCAAACTGAAGAAGGTCAAGTATGACGGAGGAGCTGGGACGGATCCACACTGGAGTCCAGAGAGCAGGAAGATGGTGGAGTCTCTGGGAAAACTGGCTTTTGAGCAGCTGCAGAAAGGAAACCTGATCTTCTATGAACCAGACCTGAGAGAGTGTGGCATCCATGTCAGAGAGGCTTCAGTGTACTCAGGAGTGTTCACCGAGATCTTTAGAGAGGAGAGCCTGGACCAGGTCTTCTGCTTCATCCATCTGAGTGTTCAGGAGTTTCTGGCTGCTCTTCATGTCCAGCAGACCTTCATCAAGTCTGGAGTCAACCTGCTGGATGAACAAAAGAAAACCTCCTGGTGGATAAGTGCAGAGACTGACTTCTACCAGAGTGCTGTGGACAAGGCCTTACAGAGTCCAAACGGACACCTGGACTTGTTCCTGCGCTTCCTCCTGGGTCTTTCACTGGAGACCAATCAGAACCTCCTACGAGGTCTGATGGAACCAAAACAAAGAAGATCACAGAACAATCAGGAAACAGTTAAATACATCAAGAAGAAGATCAGTGGGGATCTGTCTGCAGAGAGAAGCATCAACCTGTTCCACTGTCTGAATGAACTGAACGATCGGTCTCTGGTGGAGGAGGTCCAAGAGTTCATGAGGTCTGGATGTATCTCCGTATATAAACTGAATCCTGCTCAGTGGTCGGCTCTGGCCTTCATCTTACTGTCATCAGAAGATCTGGAGGAGTTTGACCTGAAGAAGTTCTCAGCTTCAGAGGAGGTTCTACGGCGGCTGCTGCCGGTGGTCAAAGCCTCCAAAAAAGTTGTGTAAGGACGAACACGGACACATCTGTTTTAGTTACAATCACATGTTCTTGGAGGAAACCAGTTAAATTCACTGTTCAACTAAGTTCAGGTTCATGTGGGACCAGTTCTCCTCAATGATTCATCTCAGGAAACTTTACATACAGAGAAGATAAATGCAGTGATCAATACTTATTGATCATTAGTTGAAATAATCAGTTTTCATTGATATTATAGCCTACATTTCTTTGTTAAATGACATAATCTACTTTTAAATAACCCCATGATCTCTCTTTAACCTCCTCTGCAGGTTGAGTGAGTGTAACCTCTCAGGGAACATCTGTCCACTTCTGTCCTCAGTTCTCAGCTCTCAGTCCTCCAGTCTGACAGAACTGGACCTGAGTAACAACCGCCTGCAGGATTCTGGACTGGAGCAGCTGTTTCCTGGACTGGAGAGTCCACACTGTCACCTGGAGTCTCTCAGGTCAGAATCCACCAAGTGTTCAACTGGTGACAGTTACAACTGTTTGTTTGGTTGTTTTATTAGATCCCCGTTAGCTGCTGATCTTTCACAGCAGTTTCTCTGGGGTCTAATCAGAACCATCAGCTTAATTACAACATTATCATTAATTAAAATACATAAACAAACATGCTCATAACTCAGAGACAACAGACACTAGGACACCTCCTAAAAGTAAAAAAAAAACATTATAATCAGCACAATGGCATTATGACTCAACATTTCCTCTTTTGAAAGTCAGGATTTACATTTTCTCATCACACTCTCAAACAAGATATTAAGAAAAATAAATTGAATAGCTCAATTTAGAAAGAATAAAAAAATATTTTCCATTTTTCAACAACACAACAACTCTCTGGACAGTGTGAGATAGAAAAAACAATCATGTGTTGTTCACATTTTAACACCCCCTTCAGCAAAACTACACACATTTGTTGAATTAGTCTGATAAATATACAAAATTCAATCATTCTTATCTTTAACTAAAAGTAAGATATTAACTGATAAACTCAGTTGTAACAGAATTATTAGGTGTTTGCAAGTTAAGTCAAATTATAAATTACACATTACTAAAAGTAAAGTATTTTAATATGTTCTGCTCTCAGAAAACATGATTTTAACTCTTTATAACATACAAGGATCATTATGATAAAAACCTCAGGAATCCTGCATAAATGATATAAAACTGGACACATGATATAAAGTCCAGCAGTTCTCCACAGATCCATTCTGGTGTTAATAATTGTTGCTAGATCAGCTTCTGATTTCTAAACTGCTGCTTTGAACAATATTTGAACATCAACACTAATCAAAAGGATTGGTGTGTATGTTGGTGTTTTCATCTTAATCTAGTGTCAGACTTGGACCAGAAAAGCTCAGGATGTTCAGTAAAGGTGAACATGTCAGAGGAACAACCAGGAACCCACATCATGGATGTAACAAAAGTGTAAAACCTGTTTTATAAAGTCCAGATACGGTGGTGACCCACATGGACCTGATGACAAAGTTGATATTTGAAGAAACTCTTCTCTGATGAGACTGGAACATGTTTTACTTTCTGTTCAGGTTGAAGTGGTGCAGGTTGTCAGAGATCAGCTGTTCTTCTCTGGTCTCAGCTCTGAAGTCCAACCCCTCCCATCTGAAACATCTGGACCTGAGTGAGAACTACAACCTGCGTGATTCAGGAGTGAAACATCTGAGTGGATTTCTGGAGAGTCCAGACTGCAGACTGGAGACTCTGAGGTCAGACATGTTTTAGTTGTGTGTTCAGATGAATCTGATGTGAAAGTTGTGTTGACACTAACCTGCAGACATCAGGCTGATCTTCTACTGATCCACACTGACCATCTGACTGCTCTGAGTTCTTCTTCTCTGCTTTAGTTTCATCTTAAACTTCCTCTTCTGATTCATTACATAAAACTAAACATGTGAATGTGTCAGACAGGAACAAATGAAGAACCAGAGATGTGTCTGAACCTGGAATAAAACATCTGAACAAACATGAATTAACTTTACAGCTAATACGTTCAGAAATGTCATCCAGATGTTAATAAACTGAGAGAGTCTGACAGACAATAGTGGACAGACTGAATGTGTAGTCGTCCAATATATGAGTTATAGAGCTCATTTACTGAATAACTTCTTACTGTGGCTGAAATCAGTCAAACCAACGTTGGCTTCCTTTGACTAACATTACATTTCATTTTAACAAATACAAGTTTACCAAATATGAAACTCTCAACATGAAAAAACATCTTTTTCTATGTTTTTAATATTATTCCTCAATATGTTTGTTAAGATCATTTCATTCATGTGGAAATTATGAATATTGTTCATTTATTCATCGTGTATGTAAGAAAACATTTTAACAAGTTCAAATTTTTACATCAAAACTCAGGTTCAATAAACTTTTACCTTCATTTAATATTTACATAGAAAGACTGATATTTGAATTCAAATTCCATCAAAACTGTTTCTGCCATTAAAAACTACATTAAACCCTGGAGCATCAATTAGTTTCTATATTTTGACGAGTATTTGGTTCTAGTTTCCCTGTAAGGGTTCAGATTTGTACGTTTTTGTACCATCATGCATCTGTTCTTGATCAATCAAATGTATTAATCAGACAAAAGTTTTCTGCACCAGTTCCAGATCCATCACTGGAGAAGAGATGTCTTTCATGAATGCTGAATAAACACAGACGTCCTCCTGTCCTGAAACTCTTTCTCTGCTCACAAAGTCCTTCTAGGAATGAAAACTTTATTGTCCAAAACATAATTTACAAACAGACGTGTTATTGGGACAGAAACACGTGACATGAATGGACTTTACATGGTCTAGACTGTCGTCCTCATCACTGACTTTATTGAAATCAGCACAAACTCAGACTTTTCTGATCATCAAGTCAATAATACTGAAGAGAAATATACGCAGACTATTGATCACATGTGTGACATCAATATGAACATCAGCCTTCATAAAGTCCATCACCTTTCTAATTCTCATCTGTATGGAGCATGTAAAATGATGAAGATGAGGCTGAATTGTAATTAATCTGTAAAATGATGAATATGATTCTGAATTGTAATGTATCTTTTATTCTTTATTCAGGTTGGAGGGCTGCGGTCTGTCTGGGATCAGCTGTTCTTCTCTGGTCTCAGCTCTGAAGTCCAACCCCTCCCATCTGAAACTTCTGGACCTGAGCAGGAACTACAGCCTGCAGGATTCAGGAGTGAAACATCTGAGTGGATTTCTGGAGAGTCCAGACTGCAGACTGGAGACTCTGAGGTCAGACATGTTTTAGTTGTGTGTTCAGATGAATCTGATGTGAAAGTTGTGTTGACACTAACCTGCAGACATCAGGCTGATCTTCTACTGATCCACACTGACCATCTGACTGCTCTGAGTTCTTCTTCTCTGCTTTAGTTTCATCTTAAACTTCCTCTTCTGATTAATTACATAAAACTAAACATGTGAATGTGTCAGACAGGAACAAATGAAGAACCAGAGATGTGTCTGAACCTGGAATAAAACATCTGAACAAACATGAATTAACTTTACAGCTAATACGTTCAGAAATGTCATCCAGATGTTAATAAACTGAGAGAGTCTGAGAGACAATAGTGGACAGACTGAATGTGTAGTCGTCCAATATATGAGTTATAGAGCTCATTTACTAAATAACTTCTTACTGTGGCTGAAATCAGTCAAACCAACGTTGGCTTCCTTTGACTAACATTACATTTCACATTAACAAATACAAGTTGACCAAATATGAAACTCTAAACGTGGAAAAACATCTTTTTCTATGTTTTTTAATAAAATTCCTCAATATGTCTGTTAAGATCATTTCATCCAGGTGTCATAGAGACATAAGTTGCAACAAATAATGTATTTTTATGGTTTTCAGTGTGTAAAACTAAATATAAATCCATGTGTGTTGATGTTAGTAAAGTGAAATAAAGCTGCTGTCTAGACGATGAGTTTCCTTCATCAGCAACAAAACATCCAACAAGAACATCAGAAACTTTGTGTTGAAACTATGTCGTCACTCAATCGACTTTTTCAGAGAAAATGTTTGAAAAAACTCCTAAACAGACAAATATGTTCTGATTGATGAAGAAATGTCTCCTTAAAAATGTGGAGATGATGAATATTGTTCATTTATTCATCGTGTATGTAAGAAAACATTTTAACAAGTTCAAATTTTTACATCAAAACTCAGGTTCAATAAACTTTTACCTTCATTTAATATTCACATAGAAAGACTGATATTTGAATTCAAATTCCATCAAAACTGTTTCTGCCATTAAAAACTACATTAAACCCTGGAGCATCAATTAGTTTCCATATTTTGACGAGTATTTGGTTCTAGTTTCCCTGTAAGGGTTCAGATTTGTACGTTTCTGTACCATCATGCATCTGTTCTTGATGAATCAAATGTATTAATCAGACAAAAGTTTTCTGAACAAGTTCCAGATCCATCACTGGAGAAGAGATGTCTTTCATGAATGCTGAATAAACACAGACGTCCTCCTGTCCTGAAACTCTTTCTCTGCTCACAAAGTCCTTCTAGGAATGAAAACTTTATCGTCCAAAAAACATCATTTACAAACAGACGTGTTATTGGGACAGAAACACGTGACATGAATGGACTTTACATGGTCTAGACTGTCGTCCTCATCACTGACTTTATTGAAATCAGCACAAACTCAGACTTTTCTGATCATCAAGTCAATAATACTGAAGAGAAATATATGCAGACTATTGATCACATGTGTGACATCAATATGAACATCAGCCTTCATAAAGTCCATCACCTTTCTAATTCTCATCTGTATGGAGCATGTAAAATGATGAAGATGAGGCTGAATTGTAATTTATCTGTAAAATGATGAAGATGATGCTGAATTGTAATGTATCTTTTATTCTTTATTCAGATTGCAGAGCTGCGGTTTGTCAGGGATCATCTGTTCTTCTCTGGTCTCAGCTCTGACGTCCCACCCCTCCCATCTGAAACTTCTGGACCTGAGCAGGAACGGCCTGAAGGATTCAGATGTGAAGCAGCTTTCTGATCTGGTGGAGAGTCCAGACTACCAGCTGCAGGATCTCAGGTCAGTGGAGGTTGGACTCGGTTCTGCTGCTTCCAGCAGTTTTCTACTAAAACCAGTTGGTATCAAAACAAAGATCAGTGTTTCCAGTGAAGCTGCAGCTTCTCAGCAGCTGCTTTCCTCATGAAGCTGTGAGAGGAGGATGATGACAGGCTGCAGGATTGGACAGAAACACAGAGACAGCAGTCGGCCAATCATAGGGTCCAGATGTGTGTTGTAGACCAGTGTTGTGCTGGTGTTCACGTGTCCAAAAATAAAGGTGTATTCCAGCTGACGGCCTTCCAGGATGTTCAGACACACAGCTGCTCCACTGCAGCTCTGAACTCTGAAGTCCTGGATGTGCTGATGGAGGGATCTCTGCAAACACTCCTTTATCTGCTCTTTTCTTTCTTCTTCCTCTACAGCTGATGGAGGGATCTCGGCTAACACTCCTTTATCTGCTCTTTTATTTCTTCTTCCTCTACAGCTGATGGGGGGATCTCTGCAGTCACTCCTTTATCTGCTCTCTTCTTTCTTCTTCCTCTACAGCTGATGGAGGGATCTCTGCTAACACTCCTTCATCTGCTCTCTTCTTTCTTCTTCCTCTACAGCTGATGGAGGGATCTCTGCTAACACTCCTTTATCTGCTCTCTTCTTTCTTCTTCCCTCTACAGCTGATTGAGGGATCTCTGCAAACACTCCTTTATCTGCTCTCTTCTTTCTTCTTCCTCTACAGCTGATTGAGGGATCTCTGCAAACACTCCTTTATCTGCTCTCTTCTTTCTTCTTCCTCTACAGCTGATGGAGGGATCTCTGCTAACACTCCTTTATCTGCTCTCTTCTTTCTTCTTCCCTCTACAGCTGATTGAGGGATCTCTGCTAACACTCCTTTATCTGCTCTCTTCTTTCTTCTTCCTCTACAGCTGATTGAGGGATCTCTGCAAACACTCCTTTATCTGCTCTCTTCTTTCTTTTTCCTCTACAGCTGATGGAGGGATCTCTGCTAACACTCCTTTATCTGCTCTCTTCTTTCTTCTTCCCTCTACAGCTGATGGAGGGATCTCTGCTAACACTCCTTTATCTGCTCTCTTATTTCTTCTTCCTCTACAGGTGGAAATGGTGAGAGTGTCCAGGACGGACGAGTCGTGTCCTGATCGTCCTCAGAGTTGAAGCAGAACCAGTTTGTGTGGACAGACTCTGACTGGACCGTGATGATGATGATGAAGATGAAGATGAAGATGAAGATAGTTTCAGCTCAGTTTGTTTCTGTCTTCCAGCATTTTACAAACTTCTCAAATATATTCATGTATAGTTATGCACCGAAATTAAAATTTGTTGCCGAAACTGAAAATATTAATAAACACTTGGCCGAATACCGAATAATACCGAACAATGGTTCTTCACAGATTTTAATTTATTTTGCCAATTTTTAGTTAAAGTTAAATACCCGGCAGTCACAATTTGTCTTACTGTACTTATTGTATTTTTTCTCATAATCCTTTTTCATTTTCTCCCATTCAAATCCAGTTAATCGGGTCGTGGCTTTCCCAAATCCAACTCAGCCTGGATCATTTATCACGTTCTCTGCTTTTTCCCACATCCAAGTAAAGATCTGACATGCTGACATGTTTGCTGCATTTAACGAGCTCCCCCCCTCACTCACGCTGTTTGCTGTTTGATTGCGTTATCTAAACACGGCATTATTAATTGTTCGTTTTTTTCCCCACTTATTCCACCGAAAGTGTTATTTTGCTATTTTCGGCCGAACAATTTAGGGTTACCGAATATTCGGTGCATCCAGTACTCGAGTTGTAAAAAAAATCAGGGGGGATGGTGGATTTTATCATATGGGGACAGATAATTTGTGTTGATTACAAATAATATAATATATTACAAATAATAGCAGTGACCAAAACACTTGCAGAAATACTGCAGGAATGACATAGCAGCCGTTAAATGCAGCCTTCTGTAAGCTTTAAATATCCACTGGGCTTACATCAAATACATTAAAACACAACAATAAAAAACTGTTTTCTGAACTTATCAGTATGATTCTGTTCTTCACAGGATAAGTAAAATGGATCACTGCAAAAACTCACAATCTTAACAAGAATATTTGTCTAATTTCTAGTTAAAATGTCTCATTTTAGTAACAAAAATCTCATTACACTTAAAACAAGACTCATCACTGGAAAAAAAACAACAATTTCCACCTGTTTCAAGTATATTTTCACTTGAAATAAGTAGAAAAATATGCCAGTGGAACAAGATTTTTTTGCTTGTAATGAGAAGATAAATATTGTCCCCACTGGCAGATGTAATTATTTCAAGTTAAAATTTACTTGAAACAGGTGAAAATTGTGAAGTAAGTTATTTTTTTGGTGTTATTTTTCTGGTGATAACTCTTAATGTTGAAATAGCAGTAAAACCACATTCATTGATGAAATGACATAAGGGATGGAAAGTTTTTATTTTTTATTTCAGGGGGGATGCCATCCCCCCTCATCCCCCCTAAACTCGAGTACTGGGTGCATCACTATTCATGTATTTCAGTGGCAGCCGGTGTAGTTTTCTCCAGGGGGCTGTACCAAACTCCAAGATAGACATATACCAAAAAGTAGGAAAATGATGTACTAAAGTATCACTTCTGTATTTGAATAAATGAAATCAACAATAGCAACACTATCATGACAATCAGGGTTTTATTTTTTGTACATATATTGTGTCACAAATGCATCAATTAAATAGAATACAGAGATATAAGGGGTATAAGTCAGCTTTACAGTATGTTAGAGCCATATATGAACAAAGAGATTATATAATTTAGATTTTGTAATATTTGATTTAACTGTAAGTTGAATAATACACCGTTTTTAATATCAGTCCACAAGGTTCTTGCTTAATATTAATACTGACTGCAGCTTTCTCATTGGTTGCGTATAAATCCCGTGATGTTCGTGTATTTTGTTTTGTGAAGCTATGGAACCGAGGGAGAACACTAGTTTTGACCATGATTGCATGAGAATATTATTTTGTCGTATAATCGTACAGTTTTTGTTTTTTGTAATTGAAAGAAAGGTTTTTCAATAAACCTTTGAAATAAGAACACGGACTGTGATGTTTCATTGAAGTACGCGTCAGCTACATGCCTGGGAACTAAAGCTTAGTGTGCTTTACCAGACATTAGACGGAGCCACACTTACACAGTAAATATGAGGTAATACAGCGGGGAAAATAAGTATTGAACACGTCAACATTTCTCTCTAAAAACATATTTCTAATCGAGCTATTGACATGAAATTTTCACCAGATGTCGGCATCAACCCAAATAATGCACACATACAAAGAAATCCAAACATTTATGTCCATAAATTAAGTTATGTGTAATAAAGTGAAATGGCACAGGGAATAAGTATTGAACACGCTTACTGACATTTATTTAATACTTAGTTTAAACAACTTTGTTGGTGATTACAGCCTCAAGACGCCTCCTGTATGGAGAAACCAGTGGAATACATTGCTCAGGTGTGATTTTGGCCCATTCATCCACACAAACTGCCTTCAAATCTTCAAGTTTCCGGGGGTCTCTTCTGTGAACCCGGATCTTCAATTCTTTCCCAAGATTTTCAATTGGATTCAAGTCTGGTGATTGACTGGGCCATTCTAGCAGCTTTATTTTCTTTTTCTTCAACCAGTTGAGTGTTAGCTTGGCTGTGTGCTTGGGATCGTTGTCTTGCTGAAAGATCCACCCTCTTTTCATCTTCAGCAGCCTGGCAGATGACAGCAGATTCTGATCAAGAATGTCTCGATACTTTTCACCAGTCATTATTCCTTCAATGACTGACTGATTTATTTATCTTGACCCAACCTTATTTTAGGTTCAATTATTCTAATCTATGTTATTTTAATCAGTCTGTATTTTGTACTTGCACTACGTGCTTTAAATGTTAACCTTTTATTGTGGTTTCAGGACATTGTACAGTAGTCTGTTTCTTGTATTTGTATTTGAACACTGTCATTGTAAACCCTAATGTGTTCTATTTATGTTTGTCAAGGACTACAGATGGAAATTAGCTTGTGGCTAACTCTGGTGCAGCCATCTTTTTAATGTACCTGCACATTGTCCTTTAAATAAATAAATGAATAAATGAATGATATGAATTCTACCAGTACCACATCCTGAAAAACAGCCTCAGCATGATGCTCCCACCTCCAAACTTGACTGTTGGTGCTGTGTTTTGGGGGTGATGTGCGGTGCCATTTTTCCTCCAAACATGTTGTGTCTTATGACATCCGAAGAGTTCAATTTTGGTCCATCTGACCAGAGTATGTTCTCCCAGAATATCATGGGTTTATCCAAATGTTGTGTCGCAAACTCCAAACAACCTTCAACATGCTTCTTCTTCAAAAATGGAGTCTTGCGTGGTGTGCGTGCCATGGCCATGGCGGTTGAGTGCATTACTTATTGTTTTCTTTGAAACAACGGTACCTGCTGATTCCAGGTCTTCCTGAAGCTCTCCACGAGTGGTCCTGGGCTGTTGCAGAACCCTTCTGATGATTGTTTTGACTCCTCTGTCTGAAATCTTGCGAGCAGCCCCTGGCCATGGCTGGTTTATGGTGATGGTGTGTTCTTTCCACTTCCGGATGATGGCCCCAATGGTACTCACTGGAACTTTCAGAAGTTTAGAAATGCGCCTGTAACCAATGCCTTCAGTGTGTTTTGCAACAATAAGGTTGCCTAGGTCTTTGGACAGCTCTTTGCTTTTACCCATCATGCAATGCTTCTTGTCTAACACCTTGCTGGTGAGAAACCTTTTTAAAAGGCATCAATCAGGACTAAACCAGATGATATTACTTTGCACTAATAGGGGACAGGTTAACTTTCTAAATACTGACAAACTCCAGCTGTTTTCTTGGCTTTCCAGACCTTTTTACCCTCCTTTTCTTCATTTGTTCAATACTTATTCCCTGTGCCATTTCACTTTATTACACATAACTTAATTTATGGACATAAATGTTTGGATTTCTTTGTATGTGTGCATTACTTGGGTTGATGCCGACATCTGGTGAAAATTTCCTGTCAATAGCTCGATTAGAAATATGTTTTCTGAGAGAAATGTTGACGTGTTCAATACTTATTTTCCCCGCTGTATATAAAAACAAATTATTTTATGTATTGTGTTCATTTAATTTAAGGGAAAATGCAAATTAACACATCACCTCTCTAAAAGTAGATGGTTATATTTTACATGGTCTTTTCTAAAGCCTGAATTATGGTTCTGCGTTACACCAATGCAGGGCACACGCCGTCACTGTGACGCTGTCATGAACATTCGGACTTCTCCGTCACTCCATTTCTCCGCGGTGCAGTACCCCCCGTGACCTCTAGGGGGTTGCGACCTTTTCCTGAATGGTTTATCCGACTTTTCCGGTCACAGTGAATCAAAGAGATAAGGACAACTATTGTGCAAAAAAATCAAAACAAAAAAAATCACACACACATGAAGAAAAGGCTGAAAGTTCTAGACTGCTTCACGAACCGGAAACCGGAAATGCGCTGCTTTCAAGCGAACCAATCACAGCCCTCTCAGCCTGCTTTTGGTCTGCTTTTTGGCCTCTCTCTGGTCTGGAGGAACAAGCTCCTCTCTGGTCTGGAGGAACAAGCTCCTCTCTCTGGTCTGGAGGAACAAACTCCTCTCTGGTCTGGAGGAACAAGCTCCTCTCTGGTCTGGAGGAACAAGCTCCTCTCTGGTCTGGAGGAACAAGCTCCTCTCTCTGGTCTGGAGGAACAAGCTCCTCTCTGGTCTGGAGGAACAAACTCCTCTCTCTGGTCTGGAGGAACAAGCTCCTCTCTCTGGTCTGGAGGAACAAGCTCCTCTCTCTGGTCTGGAGGAACAAACTCCTCTCTGGTCTGGAGGAACAAGCTCCTCTCTCTGGTCTGGAGGAACAAGCTCCTCTCTGGTCTGGAGGAACAAGCTCCTCTCTCTGGTCTGGAGGAACAAGCTCCTCTCTCTGGTCTGGAGGAACAAGCTCCTCTCTCTGGTCTGGAGGAACAAGCTCCTCTCTGGTCTGGAGGAACAAGCTCCTCTCTCTGGTCTGGAGGAACAAGCTCCTCTCTCTGGTCTGGAGGAACAAGCTCCTCTCTCTGGTCTGGAGGAACAAGCTCCTCTCTGGTCTGGAGGAACAAGCTCCTCTCTCTGGTCTGGAGGAACAAGCTCCTCTCTGGTCTGGAGGAACAAGCTCCTCTCTGGTCTGGAGGAACAAGCTCCTCTCTGGTCTGGAGGAACAAGCTCCTCTCTGGTCTGGAGGAACAAGCTCCTCTCTCTGGTCTGGAGGAACAAGCTCCTCTCTCTGGTCTGGAGGAACAAGCTCCTCTCTCTGGTCTGGAGGAACAAGCTCCTCTCTCTGGTCTGGAGGAACAAGCTCCTCTCTGGTCTGGAGGAACAAGCTCCTCTCTCTGGTCTGGAGGAACAAGCTCCTCTCTCTGGAGGAACAAGCTCCTCTCTGGTCTGGAGGAACAAGCTCCTCTCTCTGGTCTGGAGGAACAAGCTCCTCTCTGGTCTGGAGGAACAAGCTCCTCTCTGGTACAACTTGGAACGAGGCAAAGATTCTCACTCCCCCGGGAAGAAACACGTGACCAATCAGTGCCTTTAGACAACATAGATGAACTTTACTCACTAATATAAACTAGTTATCTCTTCTAAAATAATTATATACATATACTTCAAAGTATTTTGTTTTATTGGTTTATTTTTTGTTGTTTGCAGTAGTGAGGCGGTGTCCTAGCGCTCTCTACTGGCCAGCCGCCACTGGTTCAACTCCCAAATAATAAATGCCTTTTATTTTGTTGGTAAAATTGAAAGTGTAAACTTTCCCCAAAATAATTTAATTTCATTGTCCAAACACCTCTGGACCTGACGGTACCTGTGGTCAACGAGTGAAGCTGGAGCTGGAAATTATTCTCACCACAGCAATGAGCTGCACCAACTGAAGAAGTTAAAGGTCTCACAAACATCCAGGAAGATCAGTTTAATTCAAATAGTAAGTAGTAAGTAGTAAGTAAGTAGTGAGAAACAACTTGATGTAGGAACGGTAAACATGGATAGGATGGAGTTTTACACCGGATAAGCACAACATGAATATAGTTTATGAATCAGAAAGATGACTTAATGTACAGTTAATTGTAGGAAACTGTTTTATTGGTGCAGTGATTCCCCGACAGGTTCAGGTCTGAGAGGCGTTTGGAAGTCTGGCGTTTGTACCGTGCTGTTTTGGGTATCTGTGGAGAACAGTTTTTATTGCTGATACTTCTAGATTTGGATAAACAATTAGGAGAAATTATGTTTTACATAATTGTTTCACAATTTACAGCTAATGACACGGTTACCAAAACTGGTAAGTGGCAGCAGCTAGTCATTAGAAACCAGAGACTCACGTCGTTATCAACTCACATCGGATGGAGACCAAAAGACTTTTCCCTGTCTGCAAATATGTTAAATTCTGCTATAAAGTTGGACATTTAAACACGGAGGTCATTGGAGATCTGACTCACTGTTGGATCCAGACCCAAGTGGTCACTTCAGGAACTGCACATACTGCTACTCCCCTTTGGCTTCAGTTTACCGAGCTGACTAGAGTTCATAGACTTAGAAAAACCTGGAGGGAGCATTAAGTCACGTGATCCTTTGGTGTATGAAGAGCAGTTTTAACGCCTCTTTTTCTTTATACGGAGCACAGCCATGATGCCAATCAGAATTAGATTTGGCTACAAGCTCCTTCAGCTGGAATATCTGCAGGGGAAGTGATAACGTCCAGCCATTGGCTGAGCTGGCTGTCACTCAGTCATAGTAGAAATGAGATAATCATGTATTTTCTCCCTCAGTGGGGAAACTTGTTGTCAGCTGTAACTTAACACACACATGCAGGGGAGGGAAAAAAAGTAAAAGGTACAAAATATATAAAATTACAAAGTATGAACAGTTTATACAGGACATTGAAAAAAGAAACAGTGAAAACAGCATGTAGAATGAGTGTGAAGAGTTTCTGATGGATCTCCATTGTTCTGATGGATCTCTCCATGGTCCTGATGGATCTCTCCATGGTCCTGATGGATCTCCATGGTTCTGATGGATCTCCATGGTTCTGATGGATCTCTCCATGGTCCTGATGGATCTCTCCATGGTTCTGATGGATCTCTCCATGGTTCTGATGGATCTCTCCAGGGTTCTGATGGATCTCTCCATGGTCCTGATGGATCTCTCCATGGTTCTGATGGATCTCTCCATGGTTCTGATGGATCTCTCCATGGTTCTGATGGATCTCTCCAGGGTTCTGATGGATCTCTCCATGGTCCTGATGGATCTCCATGGTTCTGATGGATCTCTCCATGGTTCTGATGGATCTCTCCATTGTTCTGATGGATCTCTCCATGGTCCTGATGGATCTCTCCATGGTCCTGATGGATCTCCATGGTTCTGATGGATCTCCATGGTTCTGATGGATCTCTCCATGGTCCTGATGGATCTCTCCATGGTTCTGATGGATCTCTCCATGGTTCTGATGGATCTCTCCAGGGTTCTGATGAATCTCTCCATGGTCCTGATGGATCTCTCCATGGTTCTGATGGATCTCTCCATGGTTCTGATGGATCTCTCCATGGTTCTGATGGATCTCTCCAGGGTTCTGATGGATCTCTCCATGGTCCTGATGGATCTCCATGGTTCTGATGGATCTCTCCATGGTTCTGATGGATCTCTCCAGGGTTCTGATGGATCTCTCCATGGTCCTGATGGATCTCCAAGGTTCTGATGGATCTCTCCATGGTTCTGATGGATCTCTCCAAGGTTCTGATGGATCTCTCCAAGGTTCTGATGGATCTCCATGGTTCTGATGGATCTCTCCATGGTCCTGATGGATCTCCATGGTTCTGATGGATCTCCATGGTTCTGATGGATCTCTCCATGGTCCTGATGGATCTCCATGGTTCTGATGGATCTCCATGGTTCTGATGGATCTCTCCAAGGTTCTGATGGATCTCTCCATGGTCCTGATGGATCTCTCCATGGTCCTGATGGATCTCCATGGTCCTGATGGATCTCCATGGTTCTGATGGATCTCTCCATGGTTCTGATGGATCTCTCCATGGTTCTGATGGATCTCCATGGTTCTGATGGATCTCTCCAAGGTTCTGATGGATCTCTCCATGGTTCTGATGGATCTCCATGGTTCTGATGGATCTCCATGGTTCTGATGGATCTCCATGGTTCTGATGGATCTCTCCATGGTTCTGATGGGTCTCCATGGTTCTGATGGATCTCCGTGGTTCTGATGGATCTCTACAAGGTTCTGATGGATCTCTCCAAGGTTCTGATGGATCTCCATGGTTCTGATGGATCTCCATGGTTCTGATGGATCTCTCCATGGTTCTGATGGATCTCTCCATGGTTCTGATGGGTCTCCATGGTTCTGATGGATCTCTCCAAGGTTCTGATGGATCTCTCCATGGTCCTGATGGATCTCTCCATGGTTCTGATGGATCTCCATGGTTCTGATGGATCTCCATGGTTCTGATGGATCTCCATGGTTCTGATGGATCTCCATGGTTCTGATGGATCTCTCCATGGTCCTGATGGATCTCTCCATGGTTCTGATGGATCTCTCCAAGGTTCTGATGGATCTCTCCATGGTCCTGATGGATCTCCATGGTTCTGATGGATCTCTCCATGGTTCTGATGGATCTCCATGGTCCTGATGGATCTCTCCATGGTTCTGATGGATCTCCATGGTTCTGATGGATCTCCATGGTCCTGATGGATCTCTCCATGGTTCTGATGATGATCTATAGATCACCAGGTTCCTGCATAGAGACATTTACAGACAAAATAATGGAGCTGTTTGACAGAAGCCAAAATAAGATTGTGTTTTTATGTGGAGACTTTAATATTGATCTTGAAAATCCAAATTCAATGAACACAACAAGTGAATTTATAAATTCAATGTATACCTTGAGTCTGTTTCCAGTGATATCTAAACCAACGAGAATTACATCACAGAGTGCAACTGTTATTGACAACATTTTTACAAACGCAGTTGATGGAAAAGTAGAGAGTGGGATCTTGATAACTGATGTAAGTGATCATTTACCTGTTTTTACAGTTTATAAAAATTATCAATGTAATACAACGGGAATCACCTCAGAAAAATTAATAAGAAACAGATCTAACGAAGCATTGGAGGCGCTGAAAGAAGACCTAAAAAAACAGAATTGGGATGGAGTGTATGTAAATGATGTAAATATAGCTTATGATTCATTCATGACGCTATTGATAGATTTGTAGGAAAAACACTGTAGACTCAGGAGTATTGCCAAGAAAAATGCTATTGACAAACCATGGATGACCAAAGGACTACGAAATGCCTGCAAGAAGAAAAACTATTTATATAGATGTTTCTTAAAACTAAGGTCAAAAGAAGCAGAAGAAAGGTATAAGAAATATAAAAATAAATTAGTATGGATAATAAGAAGACATAAAAAGGAATACTATGGTGATTTACTAAATAAAAATAGAAACAATATAAAGGCTACATGGGGAATAATAAATGGTGTAATAAAAAATGATCAAATAAAATCAGCTCTTCCAAATTATTTTGTGAAAGATAACTATGATATTAATGACAAAACTGAAATAGTAAGCGAGTTTAATGATTTTTTTGTAAACATAGGCCCTAGTCTTGCAGCAAACATACCAACAATAAAAGACAATACAGATGAAAACACAATAATGGATAATGTGAATAGCATTTTTCTTGGTAAGGTAGAAAAAGAAGAAATACTGAATATTGTAAAAAGTTGTGCAAGTAAAGGATCTACTGACTGTGCAGATATGGACATGATATTAGTAAAGAATATAATTGAATTGGTTATTGAACCATTTACATATATTTGCAATCTATAATTTTCAACTGGGATATTTCCTGATAATATGAAAACAGCCAAAGTAATTCCACTCTATAAAAATGGAGATAAACATGTTTTTTCCAACTACAGACCAGTATCCTTGCTTCCACAATTTTCAAAAATATTAGAGAAATTATTTGTAGTTAGGTTAGATACATTTATAGACAGATACAATATTTTAAACAATGGTCAGTATGGATTTAGAACCAATCACTCCACATCAATGGCACTTATGGAATTAACTGAAGAAATTTGCACTGCAATCGATAAGATACATTATTTTGTAAGTATTTTTGTTGACCTCAAAAAAGCCTTTGATACCATAAATCATACCATACTTCTAAAAAAACTGAGCAAATACGGTATCAGAGGGGTGGCACATCAATGGGTCTCAAGCTACTTGGAGAATAGAAAGCAGTATGTGCAGATAAATAATGTCAAATCTGAATCACAATTTATTAAGTGTGGCGTTCCTCAGGGCTCGGTGCTCGGACCAAAACTGTTTATTTTATATATTGATGATTTTGTTTATGTTTCCAAACTGCTCAAATGTATTTTGTTTGCAGACGACACTACTTTATGTTATTCTGGGGAAGATTTAACACATGTATTGAATGTGGTTAAAAAGGAATTTAAAACAATAAAAACATGGTTTGAGGTAAATAAATTATCAGTGAATCTTGAAAAAACAAACTTCATGATATTTAGTAACAGAAAAAGAGAAACGGACTCTTCAATTAATATAGATGGTATTGAAATTAATAGAGTAAGAGAAACCAAGTTTTTGTGTGTCATGCTGGATGAGAATTTGAATTGGAAATCACATATCAATTATACAAAGATAAAAATATCAAAAACAATTGCTCTGTTACACAAAGTTAAGGATTTATTGGACAACAAAGCATTGTACATTTTATATAACACTCTGATTGTTCCATATCTGACCTACTGTGTTGAAGTTTGGGGAAATGCCTGTAAAACATATATTCAATCAATTTTCATTCTGCAAAAAAGAGCCATAAGGATAATTAGTAGAAAACGATATAGAGATCCAACAAATCCATTATTCCTTCAGTTAAATTTGTTGAAATTTCATGAACTAGTAGATTATAGTATTCTGAAAATTATGTTTAAATCTCATTAAAAAACTTTACCAATCAACTTTCAGAAAAGATTTGAAAAAAGAAAAAGCAAGTATAACTTAAAAGGAACAGAGATTTTTATAAAACCATGATGTAGGACAAAATTATTAAGAATCAGTTTATGGAACAATCTGAATAAAGAAAACAAAGAATCCAAATCAAACATTATTCTTCAAAAGAACAATTAAAGCCTGTACGTTAAGGAAATATAACGAAAAATGTTGAGTTTGATTGACAAACCCCTAGGCGGTGGTCATTTTATTTAATGTTATTTTAATTTTATTTTATTTTAGTTATTTTTATTCACTTAGTTGTTGTTTTTCTATTATTATTATTAATTTATTTGTGAAAGGGGCAGATCAGATAAGATTCTTCTTCTTTCTGCTCCTTTTCATTCATAAGTTAGGAACATTTGTATTTGTGTTTGTATTGAATTGTTTGGTTTTTTGAATGAAATAAAGAATAAAATAAAATAAAAAAAATAATTAAAAAAATTAAATAATAGTCCTGGACCAGCAGGTCCAGACTAAACCAGCTGATGGTCCAGTCTTAGTCCTGGACCAGCAGATCCAGACTAAACCAGCTGATGGTCCAGTCTTAGTCCTGGACCAGCAGGTCCAGACTAAACCAGCTGATGGTCCAGTCTTAGTCCTGGACCAGCAGATCCAGACTAAACCAGCTGATGGTCCAGTCTTAGTCCTGGACCAGCAGATCCAGACTAAACCAGCTGATGGTCCAGACTTAGTCCTGGACCAGCAGATCCAGACTAAACCAGCTGATGGTCCAGTCTTAGTCCTGGACCAGCAGGTCCAGACTAAACCAGCTGATGGTCCAGTCTTGTTGTGTGCTGCTGACGCCCCCCCCCCCCCTCTGGTCATCCCGCTGCTGCTTCCACATGACTGTTGTGTGCTGCTGACGCCCCCCCCCCCCACCTCTGGTCATCCCGTTGCTGCTTCCACCTGCCTGCTGTGTGCTGTCGACGTCCCTGACTCCCCCAGTCTGGCCTTCGGCAGGAGGGTCCCCCCTTATGAGCCTGGTCCTGCTCAAGGTTTCTTCCCTCCTAAAGGGGAGTTTTTCCTTGCCACTGTTTGGCTTAAGGCTTTTCTCCCACTAGGGGAGTTTTTACCTGCCATTGTTTATATAATAATTGCTCGGGGGTTTATGTTTATGTTTATGTTCATGTTCGGGATCTCTGTAAAGCGTCTAGAGACAACATCTGTTGTATTAGACGCTATATAAATAAAATTGAATTGAATTGAATTCTTAGTCCTGGACCAGCAGGTCCAGACTAAACCAGCTGATGGTTCCATCGTTGAGCTCCTTTAGTTGTTTGTTCAGATCATGTGGTTGATTGTGAGATTGTTGCAGCTCCTGGTCCAGGTCCAGGTCCAGGTCCAGGTCCAGGTCCACTCTTGTGTGACTTATCTGGTGATGTGGGGACTGTCATGTCCTTCACGTGGTCATGAACTTATTGTTGACGTCACGTTTCCTCATATTCTGCACTTCCCTGCATCACCAGTGAGTGTCGCCAACGGACAAAACCTCAGAAAAGTGCGTACGCCAGCCTTGGTGTATGCGTGAAGGACCGCAACTTTCTACGTTCAAATCCATTTTTGTATATCCGACCGTGACCGTAGAAAGTGGCGTACGCATGTTTTTTGTGCGCCGCATGTTTTGTATATGAGGCCCGAGCTCACTGATGGGGCTGACGTGGAGATGATGCTGTTTCATCCTGAAAAGGTTGCAATACAAGGTGGGCCACGTTCCTCAGTATCTGAGCAGTTTCCTCCTCTGGAGAGGTCGGCTCTGCCAGGTATCTCTTCACCTCTACGTGGCATCTGTGCTGGTGGTCTGGGATCTCTCGGTTGCACTTGAAACAAACAAAAACATGACAACTGGCCAACTTTATTATAAATTAATGCTAAACTGACGTTATTACTAACCGACTTGGCTGCCCAGAAGGTCCCACAGGTTTTCATGATCCACTGTGATAAGATAGTGGACTTTCTTCAAACCTCAACTGACAGCCCAACTGATCTCTCGCTTTTTCTTATGTGTGAACTGAAGTGACTAACGCCAATCAATTAGAACACTAGTTAACTGTCCGGCTGATCATGACCCTCCCCCACTATAATTACCTCTGGACTCTCACGGCGGCAACAGCACATCTCAGGTGAGGCCCAATCTGATGAGTCGCCATGGCAACGGACACACCCACCGCTCAAAGTCCACAAAGATAACGATAGAGACAAAATCTCCGTCAGGAGTGTGAACTTACAGAAATACTTTTGTCCAGAATGAACCGTCCAACTGAAGCAGAGAGATGAAGAACATGAACAGAATCATCAGTTTTATGGTTTATGGTCTGTTTTTGTGCTCCTCGGTTTTCTCTAATGATGGTGAGTAAGCAGTTAACTCTGATATTTTTTAAAGGACTAACATATAAAAACGTCTAATATCCAACGATTGTCAGTTTGAATATAAAATACGGGTAAACATCAGTTAAATCCATAAATGTGTCTACGGTGCAAGTAAGTTGAAACTTTAGTGACGGGATTCTTCAACCGTCGACAGCAGGAGGAAGAAGCTTCTCTGGACCTGAATCAAAGTCCAAAATAACCTACATATACGACGATGTTGGTTGGTTATTTTAAACAATTTAGCAAAAACATGGGCATAAAAATCAACAATACAAATTACAAAAAAAACGTAGTACTAACAAAAATAATACAAAAATGTACGTTTTTATGTATTTAAGTATTTTTATCAGTGTTTTGATCAGAAGTCCTTCATGTTGTTTTACTGATGTAGTGTTTGGTTTTCACCACAAGGTGGCGGTGAAGACGTCAACATGGAGCTTGTTAGTCACGAGGTTTGAATGTAGATTTGTTTCCCTACGGTGGCCCGTACGGTCAAACACAACAGAAAAGTGCGACACGCTATTTCAAATCTCACAACACACCAGAAAATTGTGACACGCTATTTCAAAACTCACAACACACCAGAAAAATGTGACACGCTATTTCAAAACTCACAACACAACACACCAGAAAATTGCACGCTATTTCAAAACTCACAACACAACACACCAGAAAATTGCGACACGCTATTTCAAAACTCACAACACAACACATTAACTCACAACGGAAATACGACGGACCATATTTTCTGACGGACCGTTTTGATTCCGACAGCGGGCTCTGGGAGATTTCAATGAGAGGTAAGTTAAACGCTGCTGCTCAATGATTGTTATTAATGTCGTTATATGTTTTCACAATTTTTGGTCACCATGTTGAAATTGTCATAAAGTTCTGTATGTGCCCTGCCGTCCATCCTTTGGTTATTGTGAAACTAGCTCTGCAGTAAGTAGTGCTAACTGCTAGCGTTACGTTGGTAATGTTTGTAATTCAGATGAAGGTAACGTTAAAGCCCTGACCATATTAGATAATACACTAACATCTGGGAGAAAGAAGACTTATAGCTGAGATCATTCTTCGAAAGTGACGTGTTTTTAATCGCGTTCAAGTAATTAAAACCTAGCGCAAAGGAATGGTAAAGTTAACGTTACATGCATGGTCTGCCATGTAGGCTATGGCACACTAGCTCTTAAAGTAGCAATGTTTATCTGGGTCATTTTGTCGATAAGCATTGGTGTCAAACTGCGTTCCTGGAGGGCCACTATCCTGCATATTTGAGATGTTTCCCTCTTCCAACACACCTGATTCAAATGATCAGCTCATCATCAAGCTCTGCAGAAGCCTGATAACGATCCTGATCATCTGAATCAGGTGTGTTGGAAGAAGGAAACATCTAAAACATGCAGTGTATGTCTCATGCAGTGGCCCTCCAGGAACGCAGTTTGACATCCCTGTATAAAGGTAACATAGCAGGTGCTTCAGTTTCCTCAGTCAGACATAAAACTAACGTTACAGTCATCACAAACAAGTCAGCATGAGTCAAACGATTATAAACAACCAGCTATCTGGATTTTTAAGGTGCAGAGCACACAACTAAACAACACTTAAGTTATTCTCATTATACACTCCCAATTATGTTAGGTCAGCAGAGGTGTATATTTTCCTGCCTTTCCATTAATTTTAGCCTAAGTGGCTTTGATCGGGTAACTACATCTAGGAAGGTCCACCATTCTAAGTGCTTGCTTAATGATTTATTTTTTTTATTTACACAGTAAAATGTACTGTCCTTTTTGTGGATCTGGCCTGCATTCACAAAATGCATTCTGCAGTTCATGTGGAAAAGACATCAAATTCTTGCATGATGCTGATAAGCCTGGCACAAGTGGAGGTAATTTTTAAAAAAAGATTGCACAACTGTCAGTTTGTCTTCTCTGGTTAATTGAAGTCTGTCTGTCTGTCTGTTTATCTATCAGTTACTTATTTTTTTAAATTGTACTAAGACTAGAGTAATATTATGTAATTATGGTGATGGAGCTGTGTTAATATACCATACATTTTTGGTGAGATTACTATTTAAATATGCTGAAACCCCTAACATTCAGCTGAATGTAATAGAGTGGAAAAAATGAGTATAAACAGAAAGGCACCCTAAAAACATTCACTCAACCCCTTAGTAGTATATTTTTAAGTTTTGCAAAAAAAAAGGGGTTATAGCTTAATTTTTTTTCACCTGGCAGGCCTTCATCAGGGAGTGAATTCTAAAGAATCTGAGTCTACATAAGCAACTTTAATTTCTTACTTATTACTGCTTATTAAGTAATATAACTCATGTTCATGTGTCTAATACAGTGTTATAATACATCCTTTTCCCCAGGTCATGAAACTACAATGGTGGATGAACTTATCCATAAGTATTTCACAGAAGGCCATACTTATGAAATAATACTCGACTTACTGACAACTAAGCACAACATTTCAATGAGTCTTGGGACTTTAAAAAGAAGACTACAAGATGCAGACCTAACCAGGAGGACTAACTACACTCCAATTGCTACTGTGCGGGCAGCTATTTCAGAAGAAATTCAGGGATCAGGCAAGCTCTTAGGTTACCGAGCGATGTGGCAGACTCTGAAACAGAAGTACTCTTTTACAGTAAGAAGATGTGATGTGATGCACCTGATGGGAGAACTGGACCCGCTGGGGAAAGAGAAACGTTCTAGACGCAAGTTTGTCCGAAGATCATACCACTCAAATGGACCCAATGAGGTCTGGCATGTTGATGGGTATGACAAATTGAAACCTTTTGGAATTGCCATAAGTGGCTGTATTGATGGCTTTTCCAGAAAAGTTTTGTGGCTCAAATGCGGGAAGTCCAACAATGATCCTAGAGTCATTGCTCAAAATTACATTGAGTGTGTCGCTGAGTTTGGAGTTTGTCCAATGCGGCTCCGCACTGACTGTGGCACTGAAAATGGACTGATGGCAGCGCTTCATTGTTCTTTGAGATCTGAGCATACAGATGAGTTTGCAGGAGCCAAAAGCCACATGTATGGGACTTCAACATCCAACCAACGCATTGAAAGCTGGTGGTCCTACTTTCGCAAACAAAGGTTTTTGTCGCTTATTGTTAAGCCTTCATTGATCTATGCTCTATGTCAGTGGTTTTCAACCCTGGTCCTCGAGGCACACTATCCAGCAGGTTTTAGATGTTTCCCTGCTTCTTCACACCCTGATACAAGTGGCCGTGTCATCAACAGACTTGTGCAGACTTTGATAACGGCCTAATAAAGACCATTAATTAGGATCAGGTGTGTTCAAGCAGGGAAACATGCAAAACCTGCTGGATAGTGTGCCTCGAGGACCAGGGTTGAAAATCACTGCTCTGTGATGATGTATTTTTGGCTGGACCAGGTCAGTCCTGTAAACATGATTGTCTGAGTGATTGTGTGTCTGACTGACTGATTGAGGGACTAAATGTGAAATCCAACCCTCACAAACATCACGCCCCTGTCCAAATGTAGTCCAGCCATATGCTATGTTTTTGTCTAGTCTTGTAATATTTACTGTTTGATTATGTAAATGATAAGGATACTCAATTGCTTGGTTCCTTTAAGTGTTGTCTTAATTCATTACCAACTTGAGACTTTCTATAAAATTGCTTTTGCATCATAACCACTACTTCTCAAAGCTTATTTCTGTCAGAGCACCTCTTTATCTCTTACAGGGACATGGTATTATATTACATGTTACTAAAATGTGTGTTGTTTTACTAGGAGTCAATTTTGGATGGATCTATTCAGTGACTTGAGGGAGAGGCATCTGTTCAATGGCAGCTACGAACACACAAATTTGCTGCGATACTGCTTTTTGGATGTCCTGCAGAAAGAACTGAATGAATACAAGCAGCAATGGAACACTCACATTATTCGTCCAGTTCGGCAATCCAGATGCCCATCTGGAAGACCAGAGGCAATGTACTTTTTGCCTAACAGGTGAGTATTATAAATCATTTTAAAATAATTGCAAAACCCTATTTGAAATACATTGCATTAAAACTATATTTAAGACTTCAGACAGGTAGTGCAAATATTATTTTTTATTATGAACAAATCATGATAGAAATCAAGAAAATTGTTAGTAATGGATGACTGTAAAATAAACTGCCTTGTTGTGGACTCTAGAATCCACAATAGGTGTTTCTCTAATGCTGTCACTTCACTTTGGAACACCTTGTTGCTTTAAATAATATCCCTTTGCTCTAATTTTAGATAATACATTTTAACTTTAAATATATAGTCATGTCCATCCTTGTACTGTGAAAAAATTGGAAATTGTTGAAATGCTAGTAAAAATGGAACATCAAAGAAAACCAACCTTTGTTGTGATGCTTTGTCAGTTTGTATACATTTTTTTTCTGTTCACAGGTTTAATGGGAGGAACTGTGGATTTCCATCATCAACCCAAGTTCTTAGTCAGCTTGAAAGCCTCATGCCAGCACCAGCAACTCCTGAGGGAGATAATGACCAGCAAACCCACTACGAACAATTACAAAGACAAAGTGGTTTGACACCACTTCTTCAGTGGGAATCTGCTGTAGAGACATACATCACCTTGAAGAACATGGCTGATATTTAATATATACTATTTGTCCGGTAATCCTTTAAAGTACACACACCAAAGCTTTCAGAGATTTAACAGAAGAGCCTGAAGTCAAAGAATTTTATTTTTTAAATTTTCAGCAAAACAAGCTGTCTTCAGTGCCACTTAAATGTACATTAAATGTATACTCAAAAAAATACAACAAATTAAAGAATTCGGCATTATTGCTACAAAATCATAAATTAGACTTCCACCTTACTTTCCTGACGTTTAGTACGGAATATGTTCCAATACTGATTTAAAAAAAGAAAAGTTATGTCCTCTAAACCCAGCTGCGTCACAAAGACCACATGACAAAAACAAGGACATTAGCAAAACAGGTCCAAAATTCTGGCCAATGCTATAAACATAACTAAATCTAAATATTTTTTTCCTAACATGAAGTAGAACATGTACACAGTTTGACAGTCTAGTGACCAGACTAGACTAACCTACTTTGTGTCTACCTTTTACAGGTTTGTTTCGAAGGAGAAAGTGCTATTTAAAAGCACCCGAAGCCTGGGGAATTCTTTATCCCAAAGTCCATGTTGGCCTTGAAGATGGTATAATTGTCCAGAAGTGGGAGCTTTAGAGTGTTGGCACATGTGTTTGCCATAGGAAAGTCTGAACTGGTGAGAAACTGAAGGCATGGCTGAGGATCCATGCCAGCAGGAGGTATGTGTGGCACACCTGTCGCGAACATGAAGACCTCCTCCAGTGTTGCTGAGCTGTTGTTTTCTGTCAAAGCATTGAAAGGGATCAACGGAAACTTGTTTCCACTATGAAACTGGGATTAATATTTGTGTTGACAGCTGGACAATTAAAAGGACACTGACTAACCTTCACAATCAAGAAGATAGTCAGCCCAGAAACTTCTTGCTTTGTCCTCCTGGATCCTCCTGTTGCTTCCTTGTGGACTAAGTTGTGGCTGAAACAGGTTTTCAATTTCTGCAGCAGATAATCTGTCATCCAAATGGCAGAGAATGGGGGCCAGCACCGTAGGATGCTGCTGCAGTGCAGTTAGAAACTGCAACTTGGAAAGGCCATCCTTGAATCTAAAAAACAACAACAGGTTGCTGTTTGAGTTATACGTAAATGAGACAATGACACAATGTTTTGTTGCAGTAATAGAACAAGAATAAAATACCTTTCAATTGCTCTGTGGTTCCTGTCGATTATATACCACCTGAGGTACTCCTTTACAATCAAGTGTTTTTCCTCCACTGATTTAACATGTTTGAAGCATCCTGCAGTCTGCAACATGCTGCTGTTCTGTGCAATCAGGTCTCGCAAGCGCTCCAATGAGGATGCATTCTCAATCTAAAAAACATGAGAAACCCCTCAGTCATTTTTAAATGTAAAAAGTAATCATGAATAAGTTATACCAGAAAGCTACAATGACAGAAGGTCTTAAGTGGACACACCTGCTCCTTTTATCAACCAGTTACCTATGCCAAAATTAAACAGCTCTCTATAAATGATCCTCATACCTGCTGTAGCACTTTCCCTATTTCTTCATCTGTAATGTCTCTTATGGATGAGGTGAAACTGGACTGCCCTGCAATGTGGCTAACCAGATCCCTTGACAGAAAGTTAGGGCCAGGCCCACCATGTACAATCGACACAGCAATCATCTTCCCTACCAAACTGTATTCATCTTCTCTGATTGCTGCATGAAGAAATGCAGAGTTATGAAATGTTAAATTGGCTCCTACACTAAACAATGATACATGGTTGTGTGTAGTTTTCCTTTAAAACATTCACCATAACAGTACCTGTTGCATTGTAGACAAGGTAGCGGCTCTCCGCAGGTCCATCAAATATGGGTCGTTGGTTTAGCTTTTTCATCAGAAGAGAGAGGAATTCTCTCTTTGGTCCACCTGTGTCAACACCTTCCTCAAATCTGCCTCCATCATCAGAAAACCTTACCAGGAGGTCCTTTTCCTCAGAGAATGTTCCCCTCTTGAATCCTCTGACAGCCCCATCCCAGATGTCAGACCGGCAAATGTTAAATCTGCTCACGGCATGGCGGTCAATCTGGAGTGCCAGGTTTGCAATGATATTTGACACAGATTCCTCTTCCACCCTACAATGAGTTATATCATAACCATCTTACTTAATACACCTAATTCTGCACGACAACAGACCTGTTTAATCAGAAAAACGTCAGTTTTAATAAGGATAACCAGTCTCTTACTCTGCATCCTTTTCAAAATCGCAACTGTCCTCATTACTGTACATCCAGTCGTCCAGATCCTCTACTACAGTAGGTGCATATAGTTGGGTGTATTTGCTGTGAAATAAACAAATGTACATTGTTGGCATTTCCATATCAATTACTACACTTAAAATGTGGGGAAGAATAATACCTATAGCATGCAGTTTCCATTGCACGTTTTGATGTTTCTGGGCCCCCTTCTGAGTCAGAAAGTAAGACCTGTCTCACAAACCATAACAGGGATTAGACAGGTGTGTTGCAATCATAAATTATGCTATTGCATGTCCCATTTGGAAGGAAATGCTTTATTCTAAAGTAAAAGAAGATTACATGAATCTCTAGGTCAGTGTGTCACACATCACTTACAGTAAATGTGCTTTAGGACAAATTAAAAGTGAGAATATTTTCAAGCAAAACTATATTCACATCACAAAATATAAGAAAGAAATTACCACTTCTGAATCAATACATGATTCTCTGTCATCAGCACTGGTGCTATTCAAAGTTGGTTCCCATAGCTGAAAGTAAAACAAACATGGATTTAAAACTGTAGCACTTACATTTGACTGACAATTAAACTGATTGATTTTTAAAAGTGTTATTGTGATTATAATTGCTAACATTATGATTATCAAGATAGACCAAACATCTACGCAGCATGACAATATTTATGTCAAAGTGGTAGTTTGGCACACATCTCAAAAATATATTGTATCCTCAGCTATTTAAAAATAAGAGTTTGTATTGCAATTAATAATTTGTTCAGCTCTGCAAAGAACCTACAAATTTAGAACATGGCAAATGTTACACTCACCACTGTGTCAGCTGAATTGAATTCTGCAACGCTTCTGCTTGTAATGAACACCTCTGAGTCTGAATCAGACTTCTCTGAGTTTGGTTCCTTAGCTGTGAAATAAAACATCAGACATAACACTAAAATGTAGAGATACTAGATTAATGCAAGAAAGCTAGTCTTGTATGGTCATTTATTTCACAATCACTTACAATGGGTAAGAAAATCTTCAACTGGACAAATGTACACTGTAATGCGCTGGTATGCCTTTCCCAATGCCTCCTTATAGCATTTCACAGTGAAGGGCTTTTCTGTTCCTGGTATATTTATAATCTTTGCACCATCAGGGTAGAGAAGAAAGTAGGCTCTGCTTTGCAAATTTTGGTTGAAGTCTTTCATTTTTTGTACAGCAGCTTTGTGCAACTGCTCTGCATCTAGCTCTGGTTTCACAGCAAGCGGTAGAGATGTTCCTCTGACAGGTCTGAGCTCTCCCTCTATCAGTCTCATAAGCGCAACTGAAATCTAAAGAACAAATATGAAGGCTACTATTAAAAGGTTCACTGACACAGTGCAAATAAATGACAGAATGAACTATAACTAGGTAGGCCTGTCACAATAACAAAATTTGCTAAATGATATATTGTCCCAGAAATTGTTCTGATAAATTACGTTACTGTCATTGTTATTTTGAGACCAATTCTCTACTAATCTAGTAATGAAATACCATACTAATACAAGTACACCCTTTCAAAAGCAATACACCTTTTATTTCTCAAGAATATTTAGCATTATTATTGGAGTGTGAAGAAGATATTTTAAATATTCTAAATTAAAAAAAAAACATAAATCAACAAAAAACAATAACAACAGTGACTCTCAGTCATCCAGTCTCTTTCGTAGAGAGAGAAACAAACAAGGAAAACAAATGTGCATGCAAATGGCGATATATTGAAGCCAGCAAAATATAGTTAATTTTTATATATTGTACAATTTACTGATTTATAGATTATTGTGACAGGCCTAACTATAACAAAACAACTGACTATATCAACAAAGACAGGTTACCTTTACGCTGTCTGGCCGTTGTGCCTTTTTCTTTGTGAAGCATGACTGTCTCTCCTTCTCTTTTACAACCCGAAAATTCTGGAATGACTCCACTGCACTTTTTCCTGCCACTGCTGTGCTTCCTTGTTTAGAGTCAAAATTGAATAGGACAAAGATCACTGATAATACTGTTTAGACAGCCAGTATTCCAGTCCATAATTACATAATATTACTCTAGTCTTAGTACAATTTAAAAAATAAGTAACTGATAGATAAACAGACAGACAGACAGACTTCAATTAACCAGAGAAGACAAACTGACAGTTGTGGAATCCTTTTTAAAAAATTACCTCCACTTGTGCCAGGCTTATCAGCATCATGCAAGAATTTGATGTCTTTTCCACATGAACTGCAGAATGCATTTTGTGAATGCAGGCCAGATCCACAAAAAGGACAGTACATTTTACTGTGTAAATAAAAAAAATAAATCATTAAGCAAGCACTTAGAATGGTGGACCTTCCTAGATGTAGTTACCCGATCAAAGCCACTTAGGCTAAAATTAATGGAAAGGCAGGAAAATATACACCTCTGCTGACCTAACATAATTGGGAGTGTATAATGAGAATAACTTAAGTGTTGTTTAGTTGTGTGCTCTGCACCTTAAAAATCCAGATAGCTGGTTGTTTATCATCGTTTGACTCATGCTGACTTGTTTGTGATGACTGTAATGTTAGTTTTATGTCTGACTGAGGAAACTGAAGCACCTGCTATGTTACCTTTATACAGGGATGTCAAACTGCGTTCCTGGAGGGCCACTTCCCTGCATGTTTTAGATGTTTCCTTCTTCCAACACACCTGATTCAGATGATCAGGATCGTTATCAGGCTTCTGCAGAGCTTGATGATGAGCTGATCATTTGAATCAGGTGTGTTGGAAGAGGGAAACATCTCAAATATGCAGGATAGTGGCCCTCCAGGAACGCAGTTTGACACCAATGCTTATCGACAAAATGACCCAGATAAACATTGCTACTTTAAGAGCTAGTGTGCCATAGCCTACATGGCAGACCATGCATGTAACGTTAACTTTACCATTCCTTTGCGCTAGGTTTTAATTACTTGAACGCGATTAAAAACACGTCACTTTCGAAGAATGATCTCAGCTATAAGTCTTCTTTCTCCCAGATGTTAGTGTATTATCTAATATGGTCAGGGCTTTAACGTTACCTTCATCTGAATTACAAACATTACCAACGTAACGCTAGCAGTTAGCACTACTTACTGCAGAGCTAGTTTCACAATAACCAAAGGATGGACGGCAGGGCACATACAGAACTTTATGACAATTTCAACATGGTGACCAAAAATTGTGAAAACATATAACGACATTAATAACAATCATTGAGCAGCAGCGTTTAACTTACCTCTCATTGAAATCTCCCAGAGCCCGCTGTCGGAATCAAAACGGTCCGTCAGAAAATATGGTCCGTCGTATTTCCGTTGTGAGTTAATGTGTTGTGTTGTGAGTTTTGAAATAGCGTGTCGCAATTTTCTGGTGTGTTGTGTTGTGAGTTTTGAAATAGCGTGCAATTTTCTGGTGTGTTGTGTTGTGAGTTTTGAAATAGCGTGTCACATTTTTCTGGTGTGTTGTGAGTTTTGAAATAGCGTTTCACAATTTTCTGGTGTGTTGTGAGATTTGAAATAGCGTGTCGCACTTTTCTGTTGTGTTTGACCGTACGGGCCACCGTAGTTTCCCCTTGGTCGGAAAAAAGGAGTCATTATACCTTTACAGGAAAAATACGAATCTTGCTCATCGCTTATTTATTTATTGACAAGTCCAAATTGGAAAAAGATGGGATGGGATGGAAAATGCAAAGAAATAATAATAATTAAAGCTGCAAGCAGCGATGAACGGGCCCTCGCACTCACGGCCACCGCCCCCCATAAGCATATCAGAAATGACACCACCCACGACTTCCTATGTCAAACCATTCAAAAGTTATAGCAGAAAAAAGGGACAACCAATCAGAAGAAGGGGCGGGGCTAATTCAGGCCAATGAAGGTCAAGGACTCATTACAGAATCTGATGACACCACCCACGACTCTCTATGTCAAACCATTCCAAAGTTATAGCAGAAAAAAGGGACAACCAATCAGAAGAAGGGGCGGGGCTAATTCTGGCCAATGAAGGTCAAGAACTCATTACAGAGTCCCATGACACCACCCACGACTCTTTATGTCAAACCATTCAAAAGTTATGGCAGATAAAAGTATTCTAGGGGGCGCTGTTGAGCCGTTAGGCCACGCCCATTAATGCAAACCATGAAATATCAAATTTATCACCAAGCCTGGCTTGCATGCAAAATTTGGTGACTTTTGGAGAACTATCAAATATGGACCAATCACATGAAGGGGGGGTGCGCCTTTTGGCGTCTAGCGTCGTCACGGTAACACTTTTGAAAGAGAAAAGTAATGCGTGGTGTCGCAGGATGGAGACGCGCATTTTGATGTATAACACACCTGGGTGCACGTTACGGTTCGGGCCGTATTAATTGCCGAAGGAATGGCATAAATTTCGCCAAAATGACACAATTCATTCAAAATGGCCGACATCCTGTTCAGTTTCGGCCATGGTTCCAAGAGACTTTTCTTTAAGTTGTGCCATGATACAGGTGTGTAGCGATTTCCGTGCATGTACGTCAAACCGTATTGTGGGGCTTGAGGCACAAAGATTTACGGGGGGCGCTGTTGAGCCATTTTGCCACGCCCATTAATGCAAACCATGAAATATCAAATTTATCGCCAGGCCTGGCTTGCATGCAAAATTTGGTGCCTTTTGGGGAACTATCAAATATGGACCAATCAGATGAAGGGGGGGTGCGCTTGTCGGCGTCTAGCGTCGCCACGGTAACACTTTTGAAAGAGAAAAGTAATGCGTGTAGTCGCAGGATGGAGACGCACATTTTGATGTATAACACATCTGGGTTCACGATACGGTTCGGGCTGAATTAATTCTCGAAGGAATGGCATATATTGCTCCAAAATTACGTGATTAATTCAGAATGTTCAAAATGGCCGACTTCCTGTTCGGTTTGGGCCATGGCGCCAAGAGACTTTTCTTTTAGTTGCGACATGATACATGTGTGTACCAATTTTCGTTCATGTACGTCAACGCGTATTATGGGGCTTGAGGCGTAAAGTTTTTTCTGTCTGAATCAATCAGATGAAGGGTGGCCGTGCTTTTTGGCGTCTAGCGTCGCCACGGTAACGCTTTTGAAAGAGAAAAGTAATGCGTGGTGTCGGAGGATGGAGACGCACGTTTTGATGTATAACACACTTGGGTGCACGTTACGGTTCTGGCTGAATTAACTGCCGAATGAATGGCATAAATTGCGCCAAAGTGACACGATTAATTCAAAGTGTCTGACTTCCTGTTCGGTTTCGGCCATGTCGCCAAGAGACTTTTCTTTAAGTTGTGTACTGATACAGGTGTGTACCGATTTTCGTGCATGTACGTCAAACCGTATCGTGGGGCTTGAGGCACAAAGTTTTCCGGGGGGCGCTGTTGAGCCATTTTGCCACGCCCATTAATGTAAACCATTAAATATCAAATTTTTCGCCAGGCCTGACTTGCATGCAAAATTTGGTGACTTTTTGGGCACGTTTAGGGGGGCAAAAAGGCCTTCCTTTCGTCAGAAGAAATAAAGAAAAAAAATTCCTACAGATACAATAGGGCCTTCGCACTGAAGGTGCTCGGGCCCTAATAATTATAACTGTCAAGATAAACAATTACAGTAAAGTTACGTTAACAGATACAATTGTAGTTATTTCCCTTCAGAATTAATAATTAACTCTAACTGCCAGACTGCTGTCAAAGTCCTCTTCAGAAAACCTATGAGAGCAAAGTGTTGTGTTAATAATTAAAATATGGAAGGGTTAAGTCTTTAAAGTCGAAGGAGCTCGGCTCTTAAAGGTTTTATATGGAAGGAGAAAATGTTGATAATTTAACATAACCACCAAAGGGAAGATGATGGATGAAATATGAATTCTTCTGCTGATCATCACAACTCTGGCTGCAGTAATTTACATCAGCTGGAGGCTGTTAAAAGTTATTTTAGGACAAACATTTAATAAGAACTGGAGTGGTCCAACCTTCAAATAACAAATGTGTTTTTCTGTTTCTATATTTTTAAACGTGTCTTCCATCACCAGAGACGTCTGAACTCACCGGCCTGAAGAGAAGGATCTTAACAGAAATCAGTGATATTTTATGTTGAGTTCATGTTTGGTAGTCAGGACGATTTACTCGGACGTTCTCTTGTCGTCTGAATGTTTTTATCTCTTCATCTATGTCGGTGATGATGCTGTTTTAAGTTCTGGATCACATTTGTTCCTGTGTGGCTTGTTTTTACGTTATACATCTGGATATTCTGAAGTCACAGTGAAAACGTTTCACATGGAAGTCGTGTTTGTTCTGACTGGAAATATATTCTCCCTGGCTGATGGAAAAATTATTTCTCTCAGGGATGGATGGAAACAAACGTAGAAAATAAAAAAAAAAATTATCAGTTGGACAAATAGTCAATATGTTTATAACTGCATGACAATATTTTATTTAGGTAAAATAAAACAGAATCAGAATCAGAATCAGAATCAGCTTTATTGGCCAGGTTCGAACATTGTCCAACAAGGAATTTGACTCTGGTAATTTTGCTCTTTGGTATTAAGGAATAAACAATAAACAAATAAACAATAAACAAATGTGATATTTTTATGTACAGTATAAACATTTTAAAGGTGCAGCAGTTTGAGGTAGTGAATACAAAGTGAGAGGTGCAGCAGGGTGAGGCAGACATGATTATTAAAGAATTTATTTTTTTTTTGCACGTGTTTGGCTACTCTGAGACTGTTATTTGTGGGAGTTCATCAGAGCAACCGCTTGCGGGAAGAAACTGTCTTTGTGTCTGGAGGTTCTGGCGCACAGAGCTCTGTAGGGAGGAGTTGGAACAGACTGTGTCCCGGGTGTGAGGGGTCTGGTCCTGGTCCTGGTCCTGGTCCCGGGTGTGAGGGGTCTGGTCCTGGTCCTGGTCCTGGTCCTGGTACAGGTCCTGGTCCCGGGTGTGAGGGGTCAGCAGAGATTTGACCTGCCCGTTTCCTGGTCCTGGACCGGTACAGGTCGTCGATAGATGGGAGGTTAGTCCCAACTATCCTCTCTGCAGTCCTGATGGTCCGTTGCAGTCTGTGCCTGTCTAGTTTGGTGGCTGATCCAAACCAGACAGTGATGGAAGAGCAGAGAACAGACTGTATGATGGCAGTGTAAAATGTGATCAGCAGCTGCTGTGGCAGGTTAAAATTCCTGAGCTGCTGCAGGAAGTACAACCTCTGCTGCGCCTTCTTCCTGATGGAGTTGATGTGGGTGGACCACTTCAGGTCCCTGGAGATGGTGGACCCCAGGAATTTGAAGGAGTCTGTGGAGGAGACGGTGCTGTTGAGGATGGTGAGGGGGGGGGGGGGGGGGTGGCGGTGGGTTTTTCCTGAAGTCCACTGTCAACTCCACAGTCTTGAGCGGGTTCAGCTTGAGCGGGTTCTGTTCCAGGTGGTTCCGACCGCACCAGTGGACCAGCTGATCCACCTCCCGTCTGTACGCGGACTCGTCACCTTCCCGGATCAGGCCGATGACGGTGGTGTCGTCCGCAACTTCAGGAGCTTCACAGACGAGTCCCCTGAGGTGCAGTCGTTAGTGTAGAGGGAGAAGAGCAGTGGTGAGAGGACGCACCCCTGGGGGGGCCAGTGCTGAGGGTGCGGGTGCTGGATGTGATGCTCCCCCCCACCCCTAGGGGCGCCAGTGCTGATGGTGCTGGATGTGGTGCTCCCCAGCCTCACCTGCTGCCTCCTGTCACTCAGGAAGCTGCTGATCCACTGACAGGTGGGGGCAGGCACGGTGAGCTGGGTGAGCTTCTGGTGGAGGATTGCGGGAGCGATCGTGTTGAACGTCGAGCTGAAGTCCACAAACAGGATCCTCGCGTAGGTCCCTGAGGTGTCGAGGTGACGCAGGATGTGATGCAGTCCGATGTTGACTGCATCATCCACCGACCTGTTTGCCCGGTAAGCAAACTGCAGGGGGTCGAGCAGGGAGCCTGTGGTGTCCTTCAGGTGGATCAACACCAGCAGCACCTTCAGGTGGCTCAACACCAGCAGCACCTTCAGGTGGCTCAACACCAGTCGCTCAAAGGTCTTCATGACCACAGACGTCAGGACGGGTCTGTAGTCATTTAGACCTGTGATGGTGGGTTTCTTCGGGACTGGGATGATGGTGGAGCGTTTGAGGCATGAGGGCACCTCACACAGCTCCAGGGACCTCACACAGCTCCAGGGACCGGTTGAAGATCCGTTTGAAGGTGGGAGCCAGCTGCTCGGTGCAGGCTCTCAGGCAGGAAGGGGACACGCCGTCCGGGCCTGGAGCCTTCTTGATCTTCTGCCGCTTGAACAGCCGACGCACGTCCTCCTCGCAGATCTTGAGTGCAGGCAGGGTGTCGGGTGGGGGGGGGGTGGGTAGAGAGGGGTGGGGGGGGTTGGCTGGGCTGGGGTGAGGTGTGAAAAGGTGGGCAGTGGCGGGGTGAGGGGGGGATGGTGGAGGTGGAGCAGCAGGGGGGTTGGCTGAGGTGAGGTGGGGTGTGACAATGTTTGCAGATGTGCAGATGTTTCATGAAGACACAACTACATGTTCCTCAAAGTGTCTGAGTTTCCTGTTAATGTCTTTTTCTGAGTCTTCCTCTGATGTTTCTGCAGATACACAGGTCTCCTGTCAGGTCAACAAGACTTGTATGTTACCCTGCAGTTTCACAGCTCATGATGACGTTATCATCCACTGGATTGAAGAGACTCCACCAGAGTCCCGGGTTCACTCCTACTATCGCAAACACGACCGACTGGGAGAGCAGCACCAGAGGTTCAGAGGAAGAACATCACTGTTTAAGGACCAGATCTCCAGAGGAAACGCTTCCCTGCTGCTGAGAGGAGTGAAGGTTCAGGACCAGGGCAGATATCTGTGTTACATCACTGGAAATGAGGAGAAATTCATCAACCTGAATGTGAACGGTATGTGGAGAATAAAAACCTCAGCAGATTCAGATGTTTGAATCTGTTGTAAATGCTGTTTTTTTGTAATAAACAGAATAGAACAGATACTTACTGTTGCAGGAACAATGAAACACAATTTAGCAGTTCTTCCTTATTAGCATATTGTAAAGGAACATCATTAACTCACTGAGTTTGTCTCAGACATAAAATAGCTGAAACAAAGTTAAAATAACTGCTAAAGTGGTTGTTAAACTCGTAACGCCCACAGAACAGTTCCTGAGGGAATTTATACTTTTTTCAAACTACTGTGGGGGTCGATGTTTCCATTGGTGTTTCTTTTTATGAGTGTAACTCTCCTAGTTCTCTCTCCACATCCGTAACTCTCTGTATCTCATCCTGCGAGAATTCTCTTCCAACAAAGATAAAGAAGATCTCAACTTTGAACAAATATTGAACATATATTGAAGAATATGAACAAAAATCTCTTTAGTTTTGTACAAATAATTGTAACTGCCACCATCTCTCTTGTGAAAACAGTCAACAGAAGAACAAGAAGGCAGCGGATCATTCAAATGATTATTCAGAGGTAAAGTCCTGATGTAATGCAGTAATGCATAGTGATTAAGTAGTATTACAGCACAACTACATCATATAAATGAGACCAAAAATGGCTGGTATCTAGATTTTGATGACTTTAATTTGACTGACCGTCACATCCAGTAATGTAGGACACGTGCAAATGTAAAAAAAAGTGTTTCCAGCAGACTTTTACTTTAAACTGGATTATCTAAACGTCTGAATAAATACCTTGAGACAGCATAAAAAGGTTTTATTTAATTACAAGCGTTTCCAGTACAGGTTTTACTTTGTGATATTTAACGCCTGTTTACAGGACGACGCTGAGACGGTAAAACCCAAAAATTATGTTGCATCCTGGCCTCTCGTTTACACGGAATCAGAGTTTTGGGATGAAAAAAACACCTACAAAGATTTGACAACCGCCTGCAGAGGGACATTTTTTTCAACTCAAGCAGTTCACATAAAAGGATAATTTTCCACTCATCTTCACTGAACCAACAAAAGAAACCCTCTCAACGATGAAACAAAGTCATCCAATGACAAATGCAACCCCCCTAATTGTCCAGGCATTCCAAAAGTCAAACATGCACCGGTCCTCCAATCATGCTCCCAAATCTTAATCAACAGAAACATTACTTGAAACACAACAGAAAGTACAGATCTTCACGTAGTACCATGTCCAAAAAGAAGAAAACAAATACATAAACATGGTCTCACTGTTCTCCAGCGTTCTCCAGGTAAGTGACAACAAGAGCGTCTCCTTGAGCGTCTCCTTGGTCCTGGAGGGACGCGTCTCCCGCTGGACACGACGGTCTGATCTCGTACAGATCTCCTTAGGAGAGAGTGTTAGGGTCAAGTCCTAAGTCTATTTTAGTTTTGGAGACCAGCAAGTCTCTTTGGTAGATGGTCCTATTTCCTGGAACAATTTCCCTTTTTGTGAATTAGAACAACTCAAACTGTTGTTGCATTTAAATCTCTGCTGAAAACTCATTTCTACTCGCTGGCATTAAATTCACGTTGAGTTTTAGACCTCTTGTCTTTATATATCATCTTTAGTTGTGCTTTAACTGATGTAGTTTGAGGTGGATTATTTACAGGATATTGTTTTATTTTAGCTGTAAAAGCAGTTTGTAAACCTTGGTTGTTTTTGTTAGGTTAAAAAGTCATCAACATACATTAATTAACTTAGAAAAAGACACCGGAGACTTATGGAATGATTTTTCAATGGCCTTCTGCAGAAGGTTGGAGAGGAATCTGAGGAGCTGTGGGCAACACGGCCCTTCTCTTAGAGCTCGTGAAACTTCTCCCAACTGGCTGTCTGCAGAGCTGGCGCTTTTATTCAGCACGGAGGACAGGAAAAACCATATTTGGTAGATAACAGACGTTGGGGGTGAAAGACACCCAATAGTAAATAGTTGAATGGACAATAGACAGAAACAGATGGTCAAATAGATCAGATGATGGTTGAAAGGTCACACATGTGAAACTTAAACTTTAAAGAAACACAAAAGGTCAAAAGGGTCAAATCCCTCCCGGAACTAAAACAGGACCTCTTTTAGAGGTTTGAACAGATGGTTCTAAAGACAATGGGGTATTTGTTGGACATCTCAAACTCAGGAAGGGCTTCGCTGTCATCTGTTAACATGTGATAACCAACAGTCAGCTTAAAGTATACCTCGGACAGATGTGTCCATCTGACAATGGTTCAGTTGACCAACCAGGAAGTCAGCAGTTTTAACCTCCTGAGTATCAAAGCATGTCACGATAAACAGGCAGTTTTCTGATTCTGATTCTTCACAGTTTCACAATGAAAAACTTGGATTAATATCACATTTTCCTCCTTTTTATCATTTTGAAACTTCAACAGTAAACAAAATAAAACACTCCAGTGTCATTATAAACATACAGGTAATGAAAACACAGAGAAGTACAAAGACAGTAATAGTCGGAATCGGAATCGGAATCTCAGTCATTATGTCAGCATGACTCAGTAATGAAAAAGTTTCTTCCATTCCTCGGACTCCTCTCTTAGGTTGTTGTCGCAAGTCAGTTTGGCTAGTCATATTCTTCAGGCTGGGCTGGCGAGATAGGCATCAGATGAATTCTTCGGCGGGCAAAGGTTCGAGTACCGCCCGACTTCCCGCACTACTCGAGCCTGGCACGTTTCTCCGCTAGCTTTCACTGCAACTGGTGAACGCAGTAGATCATCCAGCAGCCTTTACTGCTGCCGGTGTCCTGATCTGGACAGCAAAAAGGGCCCGTCCTGACGGAGTGATGACGTTTCACCACTCGACTCAGGATCCGGTTACCCAGTTTCAGCAGTTCCTGCTTTAGGAGAGGGAAGAGGAAGAAAACAGCAGCGTACAAGAAGACGATTCTCATGTACAGTTCGACTAATGGCCGGCATTCAGGCCATGGCTTTCTTGAGCCTTAACTTAACAGACCATTAGTTCACTCCAAGAATGAAATCCATATGAACAACTTCAAATGGATAGGTCCTTTCATGTTGTATCTGCAACATGTCGGAAAGCTACTAAAAAAATTTTTAAAGGGTATTTAGTATTTAATCCTCATGATGTATCATATGTACCCCACTCCCTCCTGTTGAGCCATAAAAACTTCCTATGGCTCAACTTAGCCACCAGGGGGAACAACTTCCTTGGAAGCACCAGTTTGCTTCGCTCCAGACAAAGGCCTTCTGAAGTTACAGTAGCTAGTTGCAGTAGCACCTTCATTTAGCCAAATGCTTTTTTCTTTTTGCAAGAGCATTGTTTCTAATGTCAACAGTGGATAGAGGGGGGTCAGGGCTGCCTGAGTCCTGACTCCTCCCCAGATAAGTGGCCCTCCCACTTCTTGACCTCTGCATCCTGGCAGGTCGGCAAGTCTGACTTAATGATTCTCTAGGGTTGGATATCTATGTCCCTCAGAGATCCCCCCTCCCATCACCAGATTAGATGGGGGCAAAACCTTTAAAATTCTGTCTCCTATCTTAGATTAGACTACAGAATTTCTCATTGAAAAACGTTCTTATTTCAACCCAAGTAGGTTATGATCTTATTAAAGTAACACCACACAAAAACTGTCAGTGCAGCAACTCTCCTGCAACCTAAACAGTAGTCTTCAGTGAACTTATATATATATATAAATAATAAGTCATAGTCACAAAACGTCGGACTGAAAGGAGGCATTCTATCAAATAATGCCTTCTCAACTGTTGTTGAGCTCTATTTTCCCCAAATCAAAAGAAAGGCCAGAAAATTGTCAGAAAATTATCAGAAAATTATCAGAAAAATTGTCTCCAGATAAATCATATAGTCTTCAGGAGATTCCTAATCTTCTGTTTGCATGCTGCAACGCAAATGCATGCTCTTCTTATGAAGACTCATAGAAGTCTTAAGAAAATTGTGGGATAAATTCCCATGCGTAAACTACACATAGACAAAAACCCACTAACATTAAACACAACTTCAGATCATCTATATGTGGGTTCGTGTTTCAGTGCAAATGTGTAAATTACTTCTCCTCAAACTAAACTAACCAAACTCAATTGGTGCATTTTAAATTAACTCACAACCTAAATGGTAGCAACACTGATCACAAATGTACACATTTTCAGTGTGAATAGCTAATATGCACTCAGAGTTCTTCTTTTCTAAAAAGATTGTACAACGGGTTTGTTTCTCCTGTATACAATCCTTTCTGTGTAAAATATCACTGACATACAAATGACAGTAGGCTAATGAACACACCCCCTTCCACTGTATTCTAAAAATACAGCGGCGCTAATTTCATTGTACAAAACCCATCCTCTGAAGCTGTCAATCATCAGTAGTGATTTCACAACAGACAGAGTAAGGACAAATGATTGATTTGTTTTACATTCATGTCACAAACAACCCAATCATTTTATCTCATGCTCGCAAATTGCAGGAATCCCATTTCCATACAATCCAGGTCAAATACAGTGTTACAAAAGTAATCTGCAAATTAAATGATGAATTAACCCAATTTAAAACTTCTATGATTCTATGCCTTCATTCAGGGCTTAGAATGATAGAACAAACTATATTTCTCCATTTTTACGTCTCCTCCATAAGGAGAGCTCACTTCACTTCACCACTGAAAACCCCCCTTTTCCAGCAAACAAAAAAGTTCTCTCCTTCAGACACAGACTGCAGCCGCTCGTAAAGCGCTGCACCTACTGCTAGAGCACGCTTTCACACACACACTCTCTCTGCAGCTTGGCCCTGTAAACTCTGCAGCTGTTTCACAAGGTCTCATGAATACACACACACAGACAGTGTTTCTCACATACACACACACAGAGACACAGAGAGTTGCAGCTTGACACACACACAGAGAGTCACACACAGACACAGACTTCCTCATGCTGCAGCCTGCAGCAGCCCCCACTTCTCCCAAAATCCATCCTCTCCTCACAAGTTCGCAATTTTCTTGTCTTTTCTTCTAGTCTTAAATTAGTCCATTTACTTCTTTTTAAGTTCCCTATATTATTATTTTGCAAGATTTGTCTCCATTTTCTTAAGTTTGAGGACGTCTCCCCATCAATTAAGCATCTTTTGATTCTTTAAGCATAAGTTTTCAGCTTAACCACGCGTCTGCTATTTTTCGTCAGTTATTTTCTTTCCTAAGTTTCTCTCAGAACACAAGTTTCCTTTTTCAACAGTTTGGTTTTAGCCTGATCTTTAGTGAACAATTTAAATTTTTCCTCTCAATTTTAGAAACCCCACATTGAACATACATAAACATCAGACAAACATTAGACAAACATAAACAAACCATTAAAAATCATTTCCAAGAAACCTCCTCTTGTTATTCTGTCGGGTCCGAAACCCCCGTGTTGGCCTTACGCACTGCCCCAGGCATAGTATTTTTAGAGGCCCCTATGCCTTCTTATAAAAATCGTGTCCCCGACCTGCTGCCAATCACCTCTTTCACTAACCTTCTTGTTAGTATACACAGAAATTTCACTCAAAAGAGGTCTCTCACCTAGTCTCCTAGTGCCTTCCCCTGGCTGGGAAATCTCGTCGTCTGGACTCTGGAACAGCGCAAGATCAACCTGGCCCCGTCCCTGAAGTCGGGAACCGGCTGTCGACAGATTTAGTTCGCCCGTTGAATCTTACGCCACCCCAATCGTCACAGCTCGAGAGATCCCGGGTTTCGGCACCAAAATGTTAGGTTAAAAAGTCATCAACATACATTAATTAACTTAGAAAAAGACACCGGAGACTTATGGAATGATTTTTCAATGGCCTTCTGCAGAAGGTTGGAGAGGAATCTGAGGAGCTGTGGGCAACACGGCCCTTCTCTTAGAGCTCGTGAAACTTCTCCCAACTGGCTGTCTGCAGAGCTGGCGCTTTTATTCAGCACGGAGGACAGGAAAAACCATATTTGGTAGATAACAGACGTTGGGGGTGAAAGACACCCAATAGTAAATAGTTGAATGGACAATAGACAGAAACAGATGGTCAAATAGATCAGATGATGGTTGAAAGGTCACACATGTGAAACTTAAACTTTAAAGAAACACAAAAGGTCAAAAGGGTCAAATGCCTCCCGGAACTAAAACAGGACCTCTTTTAGAGGTTTGAACAGATGGTTCTAAAGACAATGGGGTATTTGTTGGACATCTCAAACTCAGGAAGGGCTTCGCTGTCATCTGTTAACATGTGATAACCAACAGTCAGCTTAAAGTATACCTCGGACAGATGTGTCCATCTGACAATGGTTCAGTTGACCAACCAGGAAGTCAGCAGTTTTAACTTCCTGAGTATCAAAGCATGTCACGATAAACAGGCAGTTTTCTGATTCTGATTCTTCACAGTTTCACAATGAAAAACTTGGATTAATCTCACAGTTTTTAATATAAATAACTTTCACCTTAACGTTGAAAGAATGACCAGAAAAGTCTGTTTGCAACCGAGACTGAAGCGTGTGAAGTAAACAGGGTTTCAGTGACATGAACAACATTAACAACTATATATTTGTCCTCCAGCTCCAGTCCAGCACGTCAACATAGAAAAGGTACAAAATAAAATCACCTGCAGTTCAGAGGGGATCTATCCTGAACCTGGACTCATCTGGACCACCAGTCCTCCATCCAGCAGGAACCTGCAGAACCTGGAGAACCTGCAGAACCTGCAGAACCCACCAACAGTCCAGCAGACTGAACAGCAGCTTTACAGCATCAGCAGCTCTCTGATACTTTCAGACGGAGATCCTGACCTGGACTACATCTGCACCATCAGCACTCCAGCAAACAGCAGGAGATCCACTTTGCTTCAACCAGGTAGAACTTACATTTAAATGTTCATGTGGTGGCTCTCAGTGCCACGAAGACCTTAATGAGATGTTCATGTCGTCTACGAAACCTTTTGTCCTTTACAACTGATGTTTAGTGTTCTTTTGTTTTGGGTTTCCATCATTCCATGTCATGTTTACTGTAATTTCAGCTGTTATAAGTGGATCACACACTGAAACATTCATCTCCTGCTCAACCGCCAATTATCCAATAAAGTATCTCACCTGGACATTTAACCACAAAGAGATCATCCTGACCCAAAGGGGACATGAAGGGTTCTACAGAACTACAGAGAGGTGGAAGCAGCACGTGATGACTGTATCAAGGACAGGAAGTCTCACTCTGAAGCATTTATCTTCAGACCAGACAGGAACATACAAATGTGAACTCAGGGATGAAGAGGAAACATACGTGAAATACACCTTTCTTCACATAACAAAAGGTAAAATGATTAAAAGTGGTCACACAGTGTTAGAGCCAGAATTAAAAGAGTTTAGATTTGGTCATGTCTCATGTTTAATTTGAATATTTAAAAGGAAAGAGTGCTGCCTGTTTGGTTCTGTTCATGTCCAAAGTTGAACTGATGGTATGAACATCTGCATGACATCAGTCTGCTGCAGCAGTAAGTTGTCGGTGACGTAGATCGTCAGAGCAACAGTCTTGATCGTGAGTCACAACTGCATCCATTTCCTGTAATAGATGAAGACTCTTAATGTTCACGTATGCTGTGATCTGTTGAGACTCGGGTTCAAATCACTGACATCAAAAACACTTAAACTGTCATTTTAATTCTTGTGTTTTTCTGTTGCAGACGGGACTGGAGTTATTGTAGGAGTGGTGGTGGGTTTGCTGCTGCTGGTGGTCGTTTTGGTTTCTGGAGCCGTTGGTTACAAATACAGGAAAAGGGTGCAGGAATACAGGAAAAGGAGGAAAGGAAGGAAGAAGAGGAAAAAAACAGAAGGAGGTAAAGATATTGTTTCATGATTTGTGTGTGTAAATACAAAGAATGCAGGAGGTTGAATATTTGCTGATATCTGATATGCTGGTACTTTAAATGAAGTTTTTTCCAGACTGTTGACACCAGGACTGATTTATGCAGCTAAACTTCTGCTGCGATACTTGATACTGACATTAAATCTAACATAGTAGAATTGAGATGCTCTCACCATGTCAGCCGTATTTATTTTTAATCTTAAAGAGCACAAATAGTCTTCATTACCAGTAATTAATTCCAAGTTAGTGGGCTTCCTCTGATTCACACAGTCTTGCAGTAACTTATTGAAAGTGATCATTTCAAAATCTGGAGTCCATCTATGTTATTACAGATGATAACTCGCAGGTAACGCCACGTCTGGAAACACCAACTGGGAATTTTGTTGTGAGGCTCAAAACCCAACATCTGTAACAGCTGTAAAAGGCTGGTTGTCCAGAGCAATAAGTTCCAGATGTTTGTTAGTGATGTCGTTAAGTTGGTCACACACGTACTTTCCTGCCTTTGTTAAAGAAGCGATGTGTAATATGAAGCCAGAATTAAATTCATACTCCAATAAAACGGGGCAGTACAGCTGCACCAAGAGAGTTGATCTACACTCATGAAAGAAATGAGGGAACGCTCGGTCCCTCCTCATCACTTCTGTTGTCAACTCTGTATTGTTCCTCTATAATTCGTATTTAAGGACACAACGATCAGGATGCTGCAAGACAACTTTTATTCTTCCTCGTGCTCTCTTTACAGATCGTGACCTCCTATTAGAGCGACACCTACAGGCTATAACCCACCATTACAAACTCAACGCCATATACGTGAATCAAACTCAAAATCTGAAAATAAAAGCACAGAATCTGTAAATAAGAAATTAAAATCTCTGACAAGGATACAATCATTTTTCATTAAACTTTTCTTTTCTCACCATCATTTCTAAAACCATCTCTGTTTCTGAACCGTCTTCCTCAGTTGGTCTTTTTGTCGAATCCGTGCCGTCAATCTACTGCGAGAAGACGGGACATCGTGAAGATCAATACATTTGGCATTGACATATACATATACATTTACTTGTGTGTGAATATACAGTATATATATGAAATGTCTGCCTCATGTTCAGCGTTTGAACACTATGATACCAAACAGCAGTCAACACTTTTAACCCTTTAAACATTCAGACTGACTGATTAAAGATTGAAGACACTTGTGATGTTAATTAGGTCACATTTTAGTTTAAATACCGGTCACAACAGTCATATTATTATTATTTTTTTGGGTCAGTTTCATTAGTGTTTTTATTGTTATAATTGTTTAATATTTTCAGAGGATTTTCTGGTTGACTTGGGCATGGAGGAGCAGGACTTCGTTAAGTCCGGCAGTCGTGGTGAGAATTTCCCCAGAAAGTTCACCATGCCCAAGAAGCGTAGAACATCGGCCACATCCTGCGGCTCAGGCATGTCAAGGATCGCTTTTATTTTATCTGGGTCCGCTCTAATGCCTTGACTGTTTATGACACGGCCCAGAAAACGGATCTCTGTCAGAGCAAACTGACATTTTTCATTCAGGGTTCTTCGTCTTTGTGTCTGGCCGTCCTCTATACCAAGTCCTTCCAATGGGTGGCGCAGGCGAGTGCAGCAGCGTTGGGTTCGGCCAGGTCATCTCCAGTGCATTGTGGGTGATTCATTCAGGGTGAACCCGCCTCACTGAATTTTTGCAGGACTCTGTGCAGCTTGCCGTCGTGCTCTGCTCGGTCCCTCCCTGTGACCAGGGACATCATCAGCATGACACCAGACCCCATCAATGCCATCAATCAGCTGAGAAAATCCTCTTTTGGAAATGTCTCGGGGGCTGATGATATACCAAAGGGCAGGCGTTGAAGTAATATCTGCCCTCTGGTGTGATGAACGTGGTCAACAACATAGAGTCTTTATGGAGTGGTACCTGCCAGAAGCCTGATGTAGCGTCTAGCTTTGTGAAAACTCTGGCACCTTCCAACTTGGCTAATGTTTCATCCACCGCGGTAATATGTGTCTCTCTCTCTGATGACGCTCTCTGTTCACTCAACAGAAGGGACTCAACAGAAACTGATCTCAGCTAAGGACCGCAGTGAAGTTCGGTGAGTCCCGATGTGATCAATAACACAATCAGTCTGTGTAGAATAACAGTTGAGTTCCTTTATAGTGTTTTGTCGTCAAAATTAGAACTTTTACTGTCAGATGTGTTTGTTTTTTCTGGATCCGCTCAAGTCAACTCAACCAGAGTAAAGGCCCCAAAGTCATGTGAGGCTGTGTGTGTGTGTGTGTGTGTGGTGTGTGTGTGTGTGTGTGTGTGTGTGTGTGTGTGTGTGTGTGTGTGTGTGTGTGTGTGTGTGTGTGTGTGTGTGTGTGTGTGTGTGTGTGCGCGCTTCATTTGTGTGAATTTTGAGACTCCACTGACGAGCCTCAATCCACAAAAACAGCACGAGTCTCCGCCCCTTTAATCTGATTGGTTTAAGAGTAAATCGTCCCCCACGTGGGTTGGCTCTTATGATTGCTGAAACAAAGGAAGACATCTGATTGGTTGCAGATCCTTCCATGTTTAATAAAACACATTTGTGGATTGAGTCACGTCAGGGGGAGTCTCAAAATTCACACACAAATGCAGCGCAGCTCACAGACAAAAAAAAACGTTTGAAAATCAGGTTATATTTGTGTGTGCATCAGAAATACATGTGTGTATCTTGTCCTATGCACGTGTGAATTGTTCTGTGCATTGGCAAATCATCTTGTGCATTTGTGAATTTTGACTTGTGCATTTGTGACTCCTGTCCTGTGCATTTGTGACTCCTGTCCTGTGCATTTGTGGATCGGTGTGAGCATTTGTCACTTTTGAGTCTGTTCAAGCTCCATATTTCTGTTGTATTAAAATACTTTGTATTTGCACAGAAAGATGGGAGAATACATTTGAGAGATGAATGACTTTCATGTAGACTTCTTGTAGACAATAAAATAGTTGTCAACAGAGTGAGATGCTCACAGAGACCACGGGGAAGAAGAACACTCTTAATTAAAATGTCAGCTTAAAATGTCCTGGAAGAGTCCTAGAAAATATTTTCAGGGAAAGAGTGGGGACCCTGCTCGAGTCGTTTAGACCGTGTTCTTACCTGTTATTACCTGTTATTACCTTTTTGTATTACTGTTTATGGTGTTTATTAATACACTAAGATTCAAAGATGAGTTGTTGATTGAGAGTTTGTTTTACCAATTGTCTACATAAAGCTAATTCACCACCAGATATGGTATGTAGGGTATTCAGAATAAAAGCATTTGTCAGTTTGTTACAGGAAGTGTTACATAGACATTAACGGTAACTTGATGCAAACGTTAATAAGTCTGGTAAACCAGTATAGTGAGTGTTTTGGAGTATGTTTATTCTTTCTGGAGAGAAATGCAAGACTGATATTGTGATTACATTTCTTGTTTAATTATTATTAGTTTGTATCAGATTGGTATTATTAGGGCCCGAGCACTTACAGAGCGAAGGCCCTATTGTATCTGTAGGAATTCTTTCTTTCTTTCTTTCTTTCTTTCTTTCTTTCTTTCTTTCTTTCTTTCTTTCTTTCTTTCTTTCTTTCTTTCTTTCTTTCTTTCTTTCTTTCTTTCTTTCTTTCTTTCTTTCTTTCTTTCTTTCTTTCTTTCTTTCTTCTGATGAAAGGAGGGCCTTTTTGCCCCCCTAAAACATGCCCAAAAGTCAACAAATTTTGCACCAAGCCGAGGCCTGGCGAAAAACTTGGCCGTTGGGAAGTATAATCCAGAATCACGGCATACACTTTCATTGTTATGCTGATGATACGCAGCTCTATTTGTCTATGAAGCCTGATGAAACAGAACCGTCGGTTAAACTTCAGGCATGTCTTAGGGACATCAAAGGACTGGATGTCCAGAAATTCTTGCTTCTAATTCAGATAAAACAGAGGTTATCATTCTTGGTCCAGAGCATCTTAGGAAGGGACTAGATGGTGTTGCGATGGCTTATAAAGCCCAAAACGGCTTACCTCCGCATTATTTGCAAGACCTGATAGTGCCTTATGTTCCTGGCAGAGCTCTCCGCTCTCAGAGTGCAGGTTTACTCGTAGTTCCTAGAGTATCTAAATGTAGATTTGGAGGGCGGGCGTTCTGCTATCAGGCACCATTACTATGGAACCAACTTCCAATCTGGGTTAAGGAGGCTGACACCACCTCCACCTTTAAAACTAAACTTAAAACATTTCTGTTTAGTAAAGCCTATAGTTAGTGTTTAGTAAACCTCTAGCTGGTGTTGGTAAATCTCTAGGTAGTGTAAACTCTAGTGTGTTAGAGTCGCTCCTGTAGTTTCTTGTTCTGGCCCCCCTTTCTTTTCTTTTTTCTCTTTTGTACATGGTGCAGCATCCTCTGCCGGTGGCAAAGAGCATCTCTGAATGCACAATACCGGAACCTGCAGCGTGTGAGAGGGGCAGGGTAACGGCCCCTTTTGGGCGGGGGAGAAGGTTCGTCCCTCAAGACTCCTCTCCCTGGCCCTGCCCCTCCTCAACCTTTCCCCGATCCTGCACCCCAACCTGGGACTTGCTGATTGAGCCGGAGCTTCAGGAGCTGCGTGCTGGCCTGCAGTCCCCACCCCTGGTGCTCCTGTTGCTGCTTCCACCTGCCTGCGGTCCCCACCCCTGGTGCTCCTGTTGCTGCTTCCACCTGCCTGCGGTCCCCACCCCCGGTCATCCCATTGCTGCTTCCACCTGCCTGTGGTCCCCACCCCCGGTCATCCCGTTGCTGCTTCCACCTGCCTGTGGTCCCCACCCCCGGTCATCCCGTTGCTGCTTCCACCTGCCTGCGGTCCCCACCCCTGGTGCTCCTGTTGCTGCTTCCACCTGCCTGTGGTCCCCACCCCCGGTCATCCCGTTGCTGCTTCCACCTGCCTGTGGTCCCCACCCCCGGTCATCCCGCTGCTGCTTCCACCTGCCTGCTGTGCTGTTGCCGTCCCTGACCCACCAGTCTGGCCCTCGGCAGGAGGGTCCCCCCTTATGAGCCTGGTCCTGCTCAAGGTTTCTTCCTCCTAAAGGGGAGTTTTTCTTGCCACTGTTTGGCTTAAGGTTTTTCTCCCACTATGGGAGTTTTTACCTCCATTGTTTATGTAATAATTGCTCAGGGATTTATGTTTATGTTCTGGATCTCTGGAAAGCGTCTAGAGACAACTTTTGTTGTATTAGACGCTATATAAATAAAATTGAATTGAATTGAATTGAATTGAATTGAATTGGAATGGACGGATCGGTGCAGTGTCGGCAGTGATGCAAATGATGCGTGAAAAATGAGGCTCAGAACAGAGCTAATTATTCAAAAATAATCCACTTCAGAAGTGTGTAATGATTTGTTCAGAACACAAACAATAGAGGAAGAGACAGAACGTGAATAAAGCAGTTAAGGTGCAGCAGAGATCGTCTGTGATGCAGAGTTCAAGGTGAATAACACAAACCTTGACTGACACGTTTGAGTGGATGACTGAAGCAGTCGTTTGTACATAGAGTGTTATCGCTTCACAACAAAACTTCAGAAGCTGTTACTTGGACCTGTCAACCAATCACAGTCAAGCATCTGCAGACCAATCATCTTTTCTCTCCATTTCTGCAGCATTCAGCTTCAAACACATGGTGATATGATGTCTGAGGACCAGGACGGCTCCAGGGAAGGGATGACCTCCAGGAGTGACAACGATACTGTAAGTCAAACTGCTTCCAGTCTTAAATCACAACCTCCTTTGTTCCTGAATGAGAAACTCAAGAGTTCCTTGTTCTTCAGCTTCTTCAGCTGATGGAAGCAGAGATCTCTCTCTTTCAGAGCAAATTATATTACAGACAACGAATACATCGTCATTCCAACAGACCCGTCAGTCAATGCTAACGCAGAAGGGCCAATTTTTGCAATTCCTAATTTGACCACCAGAGGCTCCAGAAGTGAAGCAGTCTCGTAGTCTGTAGAGGAAGAACCGGACAAACGCTCTGACAAAGCTGAAGTAGAGCAGCTAACGTCTGAGAGGCTGTTAGAAACGTCTACCGCCGTAGACGGGGCAGGTGTGAAGGTAGCAGAGGTTGCTCAAGTGTTCAGTGATCCAGTGTGGACCTTGATCCAGTTTCTGAACCTCAACCAGGTCTGTCCCCCCGAAGATCTCTGCTTAACCCTTTCATATTCAGGAGGTGGAGACGCAACAAAGAGCTGTTAGTGCAAGCGATGCATCTCCGGATCAGAGTTCTTGAAAAGAGTTGACCCGTGTCCATAGCTACGTCACCTCAAAGCACACACGTTGACGTCAGTAAGCACACCACGTTAGTTCCTTTGTTTTTGTCAGACGTTGACTCTTATTTTGGTGCCTTTGAGTGCATGGCTACTGCACTAAATTAGTGTTGATCTCTGCTGTTGCAGTGCTAACTTGAAAAGAACGGTGTTGCACGCCTATGAACTTGTCCCTGAAGCAAATAGACAAGGTTTTAGAAACTTGATTCTAACGTATAAAAATGTGTTTCCTCTAAAAGTTACACAATCCCCAACTGCTGAACAGAGACGCAGGTCGACATTGGTTCGTAAAAATTTATGTTCCGCCATTGGTGACCGTGAGTGTTTTCATTGCCATAGGCAAAGACACCTGATTGCAGCAAGCCTTGTTATAATAAGAAAAGAGAAAAGATCTGGGATCCCTGGTGGCGTGGGATCTGTTTGTTTCAGACATGCTCACATCAGACACACTAACCTTTGAGATGCTCAGACCGTCAGAGCCAGCAGGTCTAGCTCCGTCCCCTATTGTGTTTGCTCTCTGTTACATGCAGCGTCGCCCAAAGTTGGTAGGTCTTTAGTCCCTTTGTCCTGGGGATTGTCCTGAGGGTTGTCCACATGTCCTGAGAATTGTCCTGAGGGTTGTCCTGAGGGTTGTCCACATGTCCTGAGGATTGTCCACATGGATGTTAAAATCAGCAACAATGATTACACAGTTAAATCAACACAGATCACAGACAGCAGTTCACTGAAATCATCAGAGAAGTTTCACAGTATTTTCATCAAACATCGAGTCCTTGTCACTCCGAGTCTTGGGGGAACGATTTCATCAGACTTTAAAGTCTATGTTGTCCAGGTCTGTCTTGAGAGGGACGAGGGTCTTCCACTTTTGCTCTTTTCCATCAGAGAGACCGCACAGGGATCTCTTGGATTTAGTCCTGCAGCTTTAGTCTTTGGTCATGCGGTGGGTCGTCCTCTTCAGCTTCTCAAGGGAAAATGGTGGACGGAAACATCTCACACTGAGCACAATGTGCTAGATTATGTCAGTAGTTTTCAGGAGCATCCTCATCATGCGTGTCAGTTGGCACAAGAGTTGTTGTGTTGTGATATGACATCGATGTAGACGATCGGAAGCCCATTACTACCAGACTGGACGCAACAGGGTCAATGGTCCAGCTGACTGGCAGACTCATCTTTGGTTTTACTGGGTTGACTGGAGTCCGCTCCTGCCAAGAAGACCTGCAGGTCTCTGGCTGCTTTATTCCCATGTCGTGGGGGCCCCGCCCGCGGGCCCCCTCGACACACACACACACACACACACACACACACACACACACGCACACGCACACGCACACATACACACACACACACACTCACACACACACACACGCACACACACGCTAGGTTGGGGTTAGGTAGCGGTAGCTTAGCTCAGACTGCGATCAGATCTTAAGATTTGGGTCAATTGCTGTTTTGGTCGGCTCCGTGTCGGTTTTGTGTTTTGTTTGTGGTTTTTTGTGTGTGTGCAGACAAGGTAAAAAAAAAAAAAGAAGACCTGCAGGGCCAAACGTGGGCCTGTTGGAGCAGGAAACATCTAAAACATGCAGGGCAGCGGCCCTTGAGGGCCAGAGTTGGGAAACACTGGTCTGTAACCCATTTCAGATTTCTGGATGTTCCTGAGTTTGTTCAAGTCCATCTGATTCTCTGTCAAGAATTCAGATTTTAAGACTTAATTTATGATGATTTCTTTCTTTCAGGTAAAAATGTGGTTGAAGGAGACTTTGGAGGATTTGGACTCCAGTGGGCTGAAGGAATTCCACTGGTACCTGAATAATGCAGAAGAATCAAAGGATGGTTTCAAACCAATCCCAGTGTGTGATCTGGAAAAGGCGGACAGATTGGACACAGTAAATCTGACGGTGCAGAGGTTCTCCTCAAAGACCAGAGAAGTGGCCGAGACGATTTTAAAGAAGATGAAAAGAGATAAAGGTCTGTTGTAGAGAAGTAAAAAACACAAAAAACATCTTACTATGAAGATTTTATCCTGTTTAAACAATAACTGATAATAATATGTTTCATTGACCTCTAACAGACAGCTCATCATAAAGTTACAGCTAATCAGCGGATGTTCAGATCTTTATTGTTTTTAGAATGAAGTTGTTGAGTGAACTTCATAAAACACTAAATCTCTGTCTTTACTTTACAGTTTGTAAAAAGTTGAAATCTAAGCTGAAGGAGAAGCACCAGCATGTGTTTGAGGGGAATATTAAAGCAGGAAACCCAACCCTTCTGGAGCAGATCTACCCGGACCTCTACATCACAGAGGGAGGGACCGGAGAGGTCAACGATGAACATGAAGTCAGACAGATTGAAGCAGCTTCCAGGAAACCAGACAGAGCAGAAACAGCCATCAGACAGGAAGACATCTTTAAACTCCCACCTGGAAGAGATAAACGAATCCGAACAGTGATGACGAAGGGAGTGGCCGACATCGGGAAAACAGTCCTAACACAGAAGTTCAGTCTGGACTGGGCTGAAGGCAGAACCAACCAGGACATCCAGTTCCTGCTTCCATTCACCTTCAGAGAGCTGAATGTGCTGAGAGAGGAGAAGTTAAGCTTGGTGGAACTTGTTCATCTGTTCTTCTCTGAAACCAGAGAAATCTGCAGCTTTGAAGACTTCCAGGTCGTGTTCATCTTTGACGGTCTGGGTGAGAGTCGACTTCCTCTGGACTTCCACAACAATGAGGACCTGACTGATGTTACAGAGTCCACCTCAGTGGACGTGCTGCTGACAAACCTCATCATGGGGAACCTGCTTCCTTCTGCTCGTCTCTGGATCACCACACGACCCACAGCAGCCAATCAGATCCCTCCTGAGTGTGTCTCCATGGTGACGGAGGTCAGAGGGTTCACTGACCCACAGAAGGAGGAATACTTCAGGAAGAGGTTCAGAGATAAGAAGCAGACCAGCAGGATCATCTCCCACATCAAGACATCACGGAGTCTCCACATCATGTGCCACATCCCAGTGTTCTGCTGGATCACTGCTTCGGTCCTGGAGAACGTCCTGGAGAACGTCCTGGAGAACGTCCTGGAAACCAGAGAGGGACGGGAGCTGCCCAAGACCCTGACTGAGATGTACATCCACTTCCTGGTGGTCCAGGCCAAACTGAAGAAGGTCAAGTATGACGGAGGAGCTGAGACGGATCCACACTGGAGTCCGGAGAGCAGGAAGATGGTGGAGTCTCTGGGAAAACTGGCTTTTGAGCAGCTGCAGAAAGGAAACCTGATCTTCTATGAATCAGACCTGAGAGAGTGTGGCATCGATGTCAGAGAGGCTTCAGTGTACTCAGGAGTGTTCACCCAGATCTTTAGAGAGGAGAGCGGCCTGTACCAGGACCAGGTCTTCTGCTTCATCCATCTGAGTGTCCAGGAGTTTCTGGCTGCTCTTCATGTCCACCAGACCTTCATCAAGTCTGGAGTCAACCTGCTGGAGGAACAGAGAAACACAGAGACTGACCTCTACCAGACAGCTGTGGACAAGGCCTTACAGAGTCCAAACGGACACCTGGACTTGTTCCTGCGCTTCCTCCTGGGTCTTTCACTGGAGACCAATCAGAACCTCCTACGAGGTCTGGTGACATCAAACCAAAGAAGTTCACAGAACAATCAGGAAACAGTTGAATACATCAAGAAGAAGATCAGTGAGGATCTGTTTGCAGAGAGAAGCATCAACCTGTTCCATTGTCTGAGTGAACTGAACGATGGTTCTCTGGTGGAGGAGGTCCAACGGTCCCTGAGGTCAGGACTTCTATTCACAGGTAAACTGTCTCCTGCTCAGTGGTCGGCTCTGGTCTTCATCTTACTGTCATCGGGAGAAGATCTGGAGGTGTTTGACCTGCAGAAATACTCACGTTCAGAGGAGGCTCTACGGAGGCTGCTGCCGGTGGTCAAAGCCTCCAAGAAAGTTGTGTAAGGACGAACACGAACACATCTGTTTTAGTTACAATCACATGTTCTTGGAGGAAACCAGTTAAATTCACTGTTCAACTAAGTTCAGGTTCATGTGGGACCAGTTCTCCTCAATGATTCATCTGAGGAAACTTTACATTCAGAGAAGAGAAAATGCAGTGATCAATACTTATTGATCATTAGTTGAAATAATCAGCATTCATTGATATTATACCCTACATTTCTTTGTTAAATGACATAATCTACTTTTAAATGACCTAATGATCTCTCTTTAATCTCCTCTGCAGGTTGAGTTACTGTAAACTCTCAGGGAACATCTGTCCACTTCTGTCCTCAGTTCTCAGCTCTCAGTCCTCCAGTCTGACAGAACTGGACCTGAGCTACAACCACCTGCATGATTCAGGACTGAAGCAGCTGTGTCCTGGACTGGAGAGTCCACACTGTCACCTGGAGTCTCTCAGGTCAGAATCCACCAAGTGTTCAACTGGTGACCGTTACAACTGTTTGTTTGGTTGTTTTATTAGATCCCCGTTAGCTGCTGACCTTTCACAGCAGTTTCTCTGCGGTCTCATCAGAATCATCAGCTTAATTACAACATTATCATTAATTAAAATACATAAACATGCATGCTCATAACTCAGAGACAACAGACACTAGGACACCTCCTAAAAGTAAAAAAAAAAACATTATAATCAGCACAATGGCATTATGACTCTACATTTCCTCTTTTGAAAGTCAGGATTTACATTTTATCATCACACTCTCAAAAAAATATTAAGAAAAATCAAATGAAGAGCTCAATTTAAAAAGAATAAAAATATTTTCCATTTTCAACAACACAACAACTCTCTGGACAGTGTGAGATAGAACAAACAATCATGTGTTGTTCACATTTTAACACTCCCTTCAGCAAAACTACACACACAGACAAAAAATAGATAGAGGAAAAGGAAACTGTGTCAACACAATAAACAGATTAATAGCTCAATTCATAACAGTCCATTTATTCTCCTGAGTAAACAAAAATAACTTGAGCTTCTTCTTAAAGCTTATCATATTATCTAAAGTCCAAAGGTCTGGTAATTCAATCCACACCACCATCGCTCTGTGATTCTTCTGTTTTAAGTGACTTCTACATGGAGGCAACAGAAAACCACCTGCTGATGTTCGCCTCCACCAATTATTGTCTGTGTTTGAAAAAAATGATAATCTTCTTTAGTCATAACTACTTTATTGATTAAACTCATCAATGAATATTGCCCCCTACATTCTCCACTTCACCAGGATGGATGGGGATTCATTACTTCCACTGGTCTGATAAAGTTCCTGAATGGCTCAGCCAGCTGCTTTGTTCTGATTTACCTGCAGCCTGGCCAGGTTACGTTTGGTTGTACTGGACCAAATCACGGAGCAATAATCTACATTTGACAAGACTGATGCGTGTATCACCTGTTTAATCAAACCATTAGGCAGAAACTTCCTGCAGTGTTTAATCACAGCTATACCTCGACCCATCTCTGCACTATTTGGTCAACTTGTCTATTCCAGGACATTTGACTCTCTACAACATCCCCTAATACCTTCACTTCTGTTACTTGCATAATGTAACGTTCTGAAGCCTAAATGTCCGTTTATGTCCGTTTACAAGCAAACGTGAAGACGGGGTTTTTAAAAATCTAGGGTTAGGGTTAGGATTTCAGGAATGATGGAGACTTTGAGCTTTGTTTTCGTGTAAACGAACGGCCAAAACAGATCAAAACACCAGCGTTGTTGCTGCGTGTAAACGAGGCCTCAGACCTGGACAGGTTGGACTGACGGCTACAGGTGGAGCGTCAAAGTGATCGTCCTGACAGGAAGTGTCTTAGATCCTCCCGTGTGGGTCTAATTCAGAAATGTCCTTTAATCAAGCAGATCATTAGTTGTTCAAGCAAAGACTTTTCAAGTGCAAGCGATACAGAACCTGATGTTTAGTTTCACACAGACTTCAGAATCTGTTGAATTAATCTGATAAATATACAATCATTCTTATCTTTAACTAAAAGTAAGATATTAACTGATAAACTCAGTTGTAACATAATTATTAGGTGTTTGCAAGTTAAGTCAAGTTATAAATGACACATTACTAAAATAAAAGTATTTTAGTATCTTCTGCTCTCAGAAAACATGATTTTAACTCTTTATAACATACAAGGATCATTATGATAAAAAGCTCAGGAATCCTGCATAAATGATATAAAACTGGACACATGATATAAAGTCCAGCAGTTCTCCACAGATCCATTCTGGTGTTAATAATTGTTGCTAGATCAGCTTCTGATCTCTAAACTGCTGCTTTGAACAATATTTGAACATCAACACTAATCAAAAGGATTGGTGTGTATGTTGGTGTTTTCATCTTAATCTAGTGTCAGACTTGGACCAGAAAAGCTCAGGATGTTCAGTAAAGGTGAACATGTCAGAGGAACAACCAGGAACCCACATCATGGATGTAACAAAACTGTAAAACCTGTTTTATAAAGTCCAGATACGGTGGTGACCCACATGGACCTGATGACAAAGTTGATATTTGAAGAAACACTTCTCTGATGAGACTGGAACATGTTTTACTTTCTGTTCAGGTTGAAGGGCTGCGGTCTGTCAGGGATCAGCTGTTCTTCTCTGGTCTCAGCTCTGAAGTCCAACCCCTCCCATCTGAAACATCTGGACCTGAGTAGGAACTGGAACCTGCAGGATTCAGGAGTGAAACATCTGAGTGGATTTCTGGAGAGTCCAGACTGCAGACTGGAGACTCTGAGGTCAGACATGTTTTAGTTGTGTGTTCAGATGAATCTGATGTGAAAGTTGTGTTGACACTAACCTGCAGACATCAGGCTGATCTTCTACTGATCCACACTGACCATCTGACTGCTCTGAGTTCTTCTTCTCTGCTTTAGTTTCATCTTAAACTTCCTCTTCTGATTCATTACATAAAACTAAACATGTGAATGTGTCAGACAGGAACAAATGAAGAACCAGGGATGTGTCTGAACCTGGAATAAAACATCTGAACAAACATGAATTAACTTTACAGCTAATACGTTCAGAAATGTCATCCAGATGTTAATAAACTTAGAGAGTCTGATAGACAATAGTGGACAGACTGAATGTGTAGTCGTCCAATATATGAGTTATAGAGCTCATTTACTAAATAACTTCTTACTGTGGCTGAAATCAGTCAAACCAACTTTGGCTTCCTTTGACTAACATTAAATTTCACATTAACAAATACAAGTTTACCAAATATGAAACTCAAAACATGGAAAAACATCTTTATCTATGTTTTTTTAATATAATTCTGTCAGTGGTTGACATTTCCCACAGTTTGTTCTGACCCGCCTGTGTCCCATCTGCCCTGATTGTCTGCACCTGTGTCTCGTTATCCCCTGGTTATATCTTGCTCCTTGTGGGTCCGTACTGTGTTTTCCTTCATGTGTCCTGCCTGTTCTTGCTCCAGTTTTCTGATCCCTGTTTTTGTGTTTTTCTTTGTTTTTTTTTAATATTTTTTCATCCTGTTTTTTTCCCCCATTTCATCACCCAGTGCTCCTACCTAACAGTCCTGGGCATTGCCATCCTCTACCAACCCCGGGAGTTCCTGCACTGAGCTCAGGTCTCCTCCTTAACCTGAGGAGTGAGCAGGCCGCATCTTTTCACCAGACAGGGTGGGGCTTCTCTGGCCAGACGTAGCGCGTGGAAGGATCACGTTATTCCGGCCGGATCCTCCCCACCCCATCTGTTCCCCGGTTGGCCAGAGGGGGCAGTAGAGCCCAGGACTGTTGCATGTTTTTGTGAGAGTAGCTCACATTGCTACCCAAAGGAACATGTGGAGAACATGCAAACTCCACACAGAAAGGCCCTTTCACCAACCCCACCCAGGGTGTGGGCACTGAAGTCATGGGGGAACTAACACGCACTTCAGCGCACACAGCGTCCCCGGCGGGAATCGAACCCCTGCCTCCCCGTTGCGAACTCCTGCCTCTCTGGATGAGCTGGACTCCCCGGATGAGCTGGAATCCCCTGATGAGCTGGAATCCCCGGAGGAGCTGGAATCCCCGGATGAGCTGGAATCCCCTGATGAGCTGGAATCCCCTGATGAGCTGGAATCCCCTGATGAGCTGGAATCCCCGGAGGAGCTGGAATCCCCGGATGAGCTGGAATCCCCTGATGAGCTGGAATTCCCGGATGAGCTGGAATCCCCGGATGAGCTGGAATCCCCTGATGAGCTGGAATCCCCTGATGAGCTGGAATCCCCGGATGAGCTGGAATCCCCGGAGGAGCTGGAATCCCCCTTCCGGGGAACACGCCTGGCTCGGGGTGGCCCCAGGAGCATTCAGGCTCTGGAGCGACGCTGACGATGGTGTCAACGCCAGCCCCAGCTAGCCGCTGTTCCGGCGGTGGTCTTGGGCGTGTCGTCGGTGGTCCCGGACGCATCAGCCCCTGCTCCGGTGATGGTCCCGGACTCCCCGCAGCCAGCCGCACGGACACGGGTTCCCCCTCAGCCAGCACCACGGACCCGGGTTTCCCCTCCGCCAGCGCCACAGACCCGGGTTCCCCCGCAGCCAGCACCACGGACCCGGGTTCCCCCTCCGCCAGCGCCACAGACCCGGGTTCCCCCGCAGCCAGCACCACGGACCCGGGTTCCCCCGCAGCCAGCGCCAAGGACCCGGGTTCCCCCGCAGCCAGCACCACGGACCCGGGTTCCCCCGCAGCCAGCGCCAAGGACCCGGGTTCCCCCGCAGCCAGCACCACGGACCCGGGTTCCCCCGCAGCCAGCACCACGGGCCCGGGTTCCCGCGCAGCCAGCACTATGGACCCGGGTTCCCCCACAGCCAGCTCCTCGTATTCTGAGTTCCCCACCAAGTCAAGGTTCCCCGCCAAGTCAAGGTCCCCCGCCAAGCCTTCCAAACCCCACACCATGCCCCACGCCAAGCCCCACGCCAAGCCCCACGCCAAGCCTTCCAAGTGTCCTGACGGTTTTTGCTGCAGTTTTTCTGATCCCTGTTTTTGTTTTTTGATCCTGCTAAGTAGCGCATTGGTTTTTGGTCCTTGCCTTTTCTTTGGAATAAACCATTTTTTGTTTGCGAACTCCTGCCACACTCTCCTGCATCTGGGTCCTCACCTCACTAGGCTGACAAATTCGTCTGTCTGTTAAGATAATTTCATCCAGGTGACACCAAGAAATAAGTTGCAACAAATAATGTATTTTTATGGTTTTCAGTGTGTAAAACTAAATATAAATACATTTGTGTTGAAGTAAGAAAGCTGAAATAAAGCTGCTGTCTAGACGATGAGTTTCCTTCATCAGCAACAAAATATCCAAAAAGAACATCAGCAACATTGTGTTGAAACTATTTCGTCACTCAATCAACTTTTTCAGAGAAAATGTTTGAAAAACTTGATGAAGTCCACTTAAAAGCATGGAAATTATTAATATTGTTCATTTATTCATTGTTTATGGAAGGAAATATTTTAACAAGTTTAACAAGTCAAAACTCAGGTTCAATAAACTTTTACCTTAATTTAATATTTACATAGAAAGACTGATATTTGAATTAAATTTCCATCAAAACTGTTTCTGCCATTAAAAACTACATTAAACCCTGGAGCATCAATTAGTTTCCATATGTTGACGAGTATTTGGTTCTAGTTTCCCTGTAAGGGTTCAGATTTGTACGTTTTTGTACCATCATGCATCTGTTCTTGATGAATCAAATGTATTAATCAGACAAAAGTTTTCTGCACAAGTTCCAGATACATCACTGGAGAAGAGATGACTTTCATGAATGCTGAATAAACACAGACGTCCTCCTGTTCTGAAACTCTTTCTCTGCTCACAAAGTCCTTCTAGGAATAAAAACGTTATAGTCCAAAACATCATTTACAAACAGACGTGTTATTGGGACAGAAACACGTGACATGAATGGACTTTACGTGGTCTAGACTGTCGTCCTCATCACTGACTTTATTGAAATCAGCACAAACTCAGACTTTTCTAATCAAGTCAATAATACTGAAGAGAAATATACGCAGAATATTAATCACATGTGTGACATCAATATGAACATCAGCCTTCATAAAGTCCATCACCTTTCTAATTCTCATCTGTATGGAGCATTGATGATGATGAAGATGATGCTGAATTCTAATTTATCTTTTATTCTTTATTCAGATTGGAGAGGTGCAGGTTGTCAAAGATCAGCTGTTCTTCTCTGGTCTCAGCTCTGAAGTCCAACCCCTCCCATCTGAAACATCTGGACCTGAGATACAACGACCTGCAGGATTCAGACGTGAAGCAGCTTTCTGATCTGGTGCAGAGTCCAGACTTCCAGCTGCAGACTTTCAGGTCAGTGGAGGTTGGACTCGGTTCTGCTGCTTCCAGCAGTTTTCTACTAAAACCAGTTGGTATCAAAGATCAGTGTTTCCAGTGAAGCTGCATCTTCTCAGCAGCTGCTTTCCTCATGAAGCTGTCAGAGGAGGAGGATGACAGGCTGCAGGATTGGACAGAAACACAGAGACAGCAGTAGGCCAATCAGAGGGTCCAGATGTTTGTTGTAGACCAGTGTTGTGCTGGTGTTCACGTGTCCAGAAATAAAGGAGTATTCCAGCTGACGGCCTTCCAGGATGTTCAGACACACAGCTGCTCCACTGCAGCTCTGAACTCTGAAGTCCTGGATGTGCTGATGGAGGGATCTTTGCAAACACTCCTTTATCTGCTCTCTTCTTTCTTCTTCCTCTACAGCTGATGGAGGGATCTCTGCAAACACTCCTGTATCTGCTCTCTTCTTTCTTCTTCCTCTACAGCTGATGGAGGGATCTCTGCAAACACTCCTTTATCTGCTCTCTTCTGTCTTCTTCCCTCTACAGCTGATGGAGGGATCTCTGCAAACACTCATTTGCCTGCTCTCTTCTTTCTTCTTCCCTCTACAGCTGATGGAGGAATCTCTGCAAACACTCCTTTATCTGCTCTCTTCTTTCTTCTTCCCTCTACAGCTGATGGAGGGATCTCTACAAACACTCCTTTATCTGCTCTCTTCTTTCTTCTTCTCTCTACAGGTGGTGATGAGAGTGTCCAGGATGGACGAATCGTGTCCTGATCGTCCTCAGAGTTGAAGCAGCACCAGTTTGTGTGGACAGACTCTGACTGGACCGTGATGATGATGAAGATTAAGATGAAGATGAAGATGTACATAGTTTCAGCTCAGTTTGTTTCTGTCTTCCAGCGTTTTACAAACTTCTTATACATTCATGTGTAGTGATGCACCGAAATAAAAATTTGTGGCTGAAACTGAAAATAATAATAAACACTTGGCCGAATACCGAATAATACCGAACAATGGTTCTTCACAGATTTTAATTTATTTTGCCAATTTCTTCCCCATTGCATGAATCAAATAAATGTGCAGTTAAATACCCGCCAGTCACAATTTGTCTTACTGTACTTATTGTATTTTTTCTCATAATCCTTTTTCATTTTCTCCCATTCAAATCCAATAAATCGGGTCGCGGCTTTCCCAAATCCAACTCAGCCTGGATCATTTCTCACGTTCTCTGCTTTTTCCCACATCCAAGTAAAGATCTGACATGCTGACATGTTCGCTGAATTTAACACCGCCCCCTCTCACTCCACGCTGTTCGCTGTTTGATTGCGTTATCTAAACACGCCGTTATTAATTGTTCGTTTTTTTCTCCACTTATTCCACCGAACACCGAAAGTGTTTTTTTGCTATTTTCAGCCAAACAATTTCGGTTACTGAACATTCGGTGCATCACTATTCATGTATTTCAGTGGCAGCTGGTGTAGTTTTCTCCAGGGGGCTGTACCAAACCCCAAAATAGACATATACCAAAAACCAGGCAAATGATGTACTAAAGTATCACTTCTGTATTTGCATAAATGAAATCAACAATAGCAACAATATAATGATGCAGGGTATTATTTTTTGTACATACATTTTGTCACAAATGCATCAATTTAATATAATACAGATATATAAGGGGTATAAATCAGCTTTACAGTATGTTAGAGCCATATATGAACAAAGTGATTATATAATTTAGATTTTGTAATATTTGATTTAACTGTATGTTGAGTAATACGCCGTTTTTAATATCAGTCCACAAGGTTCTTTCTTAATATTAATAATGACTGCAGCTTTCTCATTGGTTACGTATAAATCATGTGTTGTTCGTGTATTTTGTTTTGTGAAGCTATGGAACCGAGGGAACACACTATTTTTGACCGTGATTGCATGACAATATTATTTTGTCGTATAATTGCACAGTTTTTGTTTTTGTAATTGAAAGAAAGGTTTTTCAATAAACTTTTGAAATAAGAACACGGACTGTGACGTTTCATTGAGGTATGCATCAGCTACATGCTTGGGAACTATAGCTTGGTGTGCTTTATCAGAAATTAGACGGAGCCATACTTACACAGTAAATATGAGGTAATATATAAAAACTAATTATTTTATGTTTTGTGTTCATTTAATTTAAGGGAAAATGCAAATTAACATATCACCTCTATAAAAGTTGATGGTTATATTTTACATGGTCTATTCAAAAGCCTGAATTATGTTCTGCGTCAAATCAATGCAGAGCACATGCCATCACCGTGACGCCGTCATGAACCTTCGGACTTCTCCGTCACTCCATTTCTCCGTGGTGCAACATCCCCCAGCGACCTCTAGGGGGTCGCAATCTTTTCCTGAATGGTTTATCTGACTTTTACGGTCACAGTGAATCAAAGAGATAAGGACAACTATTGTGCAAAAAACCAAAACAAAAAAAAATCACACATACATGAAGAAAAGAGGCTGAAAGTTCACGACTGCTCCACGAACCGGAAACCGGAAATGCGTTGCTTTCAAGGGAACCAATCACAGCCCTCTAGGTCTGCTATTGGTCTGCGTCGCCTCGACGCATAGTTAACATTTTTGGGAGGTGCAGGTCAGTGACGGCGTCAGCGACGGCATCAGCGACGGCGTGGGCACGGCGTTGATTTGACGCAGAACCATAATCCAGCCTTAAGGTGTGTTTGCCACTTTTCTGCACAATACACCACTACGATTAAAAACACAGATTTAGTTTCTATCTCACCTTTGTAACTCCTCTCTGGAGGTCACCTGGAGGTTAGGTCTGGAGGAACAAGCTCCTCTCTGGTCTGGAGGAACAAGCTCCTCTCTCTGGTCTGATCTGGAGGAACAAGCTCCTCTCTGGTCTGGAGGAACAAGCTCCTCTCTGGTCTGGAGGAACAAGCTCCTCTCTCTGGTCTGGAGGAACAAGCTCCTCTCTGGTCTGGAGGAACAAACTCCTCTCTCTGGTCTGGAGGAACAAGCTCCTCTCTCTGGTCTGGAGGAACAAACTCCTCTCTCTGGTCTGGAGGAACAAGCTCCTCTCTCTGGAGGAACAAACTCCTCTCTCTGGTCTGGAGGAACAAGCTCCTCTCTGGTCTGGAGGAACAAACTCCTCTCTCTGGTCTGGAGGAACAAACTCCTCTCTCTGGTCTGGAGGAACAAGCTCCTCTCTCTGGTCTGGAGGAACAAGCTCCTCTCTGGTCTGGAGGAACAAACTCCTCTCTCTGGTCTGGAGGAACAAGCTTCTCTCTCTGGTCTGGAGGAACAAGCTCCTCTCTCTGGTCTGGAGGAACAAGCTCCTCTCTGGTCTGGAGGAACAAACTCCTCTCTCTGGTCTGGAGGAACAAGCTTCTCTCTCTGGTCTGGAGGAACAAGCTTCTCTCTGGTCAACTGCAACTTAGAACGAGTCTATGGGCAAACATTCTCACTCCCCGGGGAAGAAACACGTGACCAATCAGTGCCTTTAGACAACATAGATGAACTTTACTCACTAATATAAACTATCGATCTTGCTCATCTAAAATAATTATATACATATATTTCAAAGTATTTTATTTTATTGGTTTATTTTTTGTTGTTTGCAGTAGTGAGGTGGTGTCCTAGCGCTCTCTACTGGCCAGCTGCCACTGGTTCAACTCCCAAATAATAAATGCCTTTTATTTTGTTGGTAAAATTGAAAGTGTAAACTTTCCCCAAAATAATTTAATTTCATTGTCCAAACACCTCTGGACCTGACGGTACCTGTGGTGAACGAGTGAAGCTGGAGCTGGAAATGATTGTCACCACAGCGATGAGCTGCACCAACTGAAGAAGTTAAAGGTCTCACAAACATCCAGGAAGATCAGTTTAATTCAAATAGTAAGTAGTAAGTAGTAAGTAAGTAGTGAGAAACAACTTGATGTAGGAACGGTAAACATGGATAGGATGGAGTTTTACACCGGATAAGCACAACATGAATATAGTTTATGAATCAGAAATATGACTTATTGTACAGTTAATTGTAGGAAACTGTTTTATTGGTGCAGTGTTTCCCCGACAGGTTCAGGTCTGAGAGGCGTTTGGAAGTCTGGCATTTGTACCGTGATGTTTTTGGTATCTGTGGATAACAGTTTTTATTACTGATACTTCTAGATTTGGATAAGCAAATAGGAGAAATTATGTTTTACATAATTGTTTCACAATTTACAGCTAATGACACGGTTACCAAAACTGGTAAGTGGCAGCAGCTAGTCATTAGAAACCAGAGACTCACGTCGTTATCAACTCACATCGGATGGAGACCAAAAGACTTTTCCCCGTCTGCAAATATGTTAAATTCTGCTATAAAGTTGGACATTTAAGCACATAGGTCAATGTAGATCTGACTCACTGTTGGATCCAGACCCAAGTGGTCACTTCAGGAACTGCACATACTGCTACTCCCCATTGGCTTCAGGTTACCGAGCTGACTAGAGTTCATAGACTTTAAAAAACCTGGAGGGAGCATTAAGTCACGTGATCCTTTGGTGTATGAAGAGCAGTTTTAATGCCACGTTTTCTTTATACGGAGCACAGCCATGATGCCAATCAGAATTAGATTTGGCTACAAGCTCCTTCAGCTGGAATATGTGCACGGGAAGTGATAACGGCCAGCCATTGGCTGAGCTGGCTGTCACTCAGTCATAATAGAAATAAGATAATCCTTTATTTTCTCCCTCAGTGGGGAAACTTGTTGTCAGCAGTAACTTAACACACACATGCAGGGGAGGGAAAAAAGTAAAAGGTACAAAATATATAAAATTACAAAGTATGAACAGTTTATACAGAACATTGAAAAAAGAAACAGTGAAAACAGCATGTAGAATGAGTGTGAAGAGGTTCTGATGGATCTCTCCATGGTTCTGATGGATCTCCAAGGTTCTGATGGATCTCCATGGTTCTGATGGATCTCCATGGTTCTGATGGATCTCTCCATGGTTCTGATGGATCTCTCCATGGTTCTGATGGATCTCTCCATGGTCCTGATGGATCTCCATGGTTCTGATGGATCTCCATGGTTCTGATGGATCTCTCCATGGTTCTGATGGATCTCTCCATGGTCCTGATGGATCTCCATGGTTCTGATGGATCTCCATGGTTCTGATGGATCTCCATGGTTCCGATGGATCTCCATGGTTCTGATGGATCTCCATGGTTCTGATGGATCTCCATGGTTCTGATGGATCTCCATGGTTCTGATGGATCTCCATGGTTCCGATGGATCTCCATGGTTCTGATGGATCTCCATGGTTCTGATGGATCTCTCCATGGTTCTGATGGATCTCTCCATGGTCCTGATGGATCTCCATGGTTCTGATGGATCTCCATGGTTCTGATGGATCTCCATGGTTCCGATGGATCTCCATGGTTCTGATGGATCTCCATTAGTCTAGTAGGAAGGAGGGGTTCCCGAGCACCCGATGGACTCTTTTCTGAAACGTGTTTTTTTGGGATCCTTTAGGTGTTTGCTTACGATTTTTGCTTGTTGCCCGAAAAAAAATTGGTCCGAAAGTTCTTTTTTGGAACCCATTTAGAATTTCTGCCCGTTAAAATGGCAAAAACGCCGATTTCCATAACTTCTGAACCATAAATCCTAGAAAGACAAACAAACACACTTTTTCTCATAATATTGACACCAGGAATCCAATGGAAAGGTTACTGGGATGGTAGAACCACTCTTTATTAGGGAAAAATGAGCTTCAAGTAGTATTTTAGGGCAAAATTACCCAAAAACGTTTTTTTCAATCAAGTGCATCTCCCTTTTGGAAATACCTGTTGGTGTATTGTTTACACCAAAAAAAGGCCCAATTAGTCCCCTTTCCAACGAGGTACAACTTGTAAGAAATCTCCATTTGCATGTTAGCTAGCTTTTTTCATTGAGGTTAGCTTTTAACTCTTACTGTTTTGCTTGTATTTTGTAGGTTTTAACTAACAGTAGGGTACGCTAAAAGAAATGTGACATACAGTAAGTTCGATTATCCAGGCCTTTTTTTAAATAATTTAGTCCAGTGGCACTAATTGTATTTTTTTATATTATTTTTTTCTGTGCCCAGTGATGGATTAATAAAACATGAGAAGTGCAAAGAGACTGCATGATCAGACTTCTGATGTGTCTGAACCCCCACTAAAAATCCAATCATATACCTGTGTATTGCACACCCCAAGTCCATCGCCTGGGAACTTCATTTGCTTCAGTGCCTCCAAAAATGACCCCAAAGAAAAGTTGCATCACCTTCTTCAAATACGAGACAAGAGACAAGCTGAGCCAATCGACTCACCTTTTCGGATGAAGGCAATTTGTGATCTATTGCCAGAAACCCTAGATGGTGTCAACCTGGACAGTACTGGTTATCACAGGAACTGTTACTTAAATTTCACATCAAAGCTTGATCGACTAAAAAACAATTCACATCAGCTTGAAGTAACAGACAACAAGTACTCTCCCCGGAAGTCACACCCAGCCACAGGCTCTGCATTTCCAGTAGAATGTATATATTGTGACACATATGAAAAGAAATTCAATGGAAAAATCCAAAGGACTGTCCCATTTACTTGGAAAAACAATGGTGCCGCATGGAAGCGCATTGAACCTATGGCTGAAGCTTTAGGGAAAAGCAGTCTGCTCCGCAAAGTGAAAAATGAAGACCTGTATGCGAAAGGGGCTCGCACCTGCTGGAAAGCCTTACAAGTAGAGTACTTGAATCATTCTAAGAAGCTGACAAAGGAAGCCTCAGGTCAGAAACTGACAATCTCTGCGCACCTTAAAGCATACAACGTGGTGAGGGACCACATTAAAGAGCAGGTCATAGAACAAAACAAAGTCCTACAACTTCGCTACCTGCGCCACCTGTATATCCTTGAGCTTGAAAAGCAAAATAACCCTAACCCTGAATACAGAGGAGATAAACTTCTGAGTCGTCTGCAAGGTGATGAGGAGCTTAAGAAGCATTTAGCCTTTTCCAAAGTTCCTGTTAAGGACAAAGGAAACCTTGCCTTTTACTTGGTCCACTCTTCCCGTATTTCTGTGGAGGACGCCATGGCCTGTGCGTATCGACTTGGAACGGTGGACAGTGTAAAAGATGTAGCTCTCACCCTACGCAGCGTCATCAATAAGGCCTTCAAGTCCAGTGTTATGCCTTGGCCACCTACCGCAGATGACCTAAACAAGACAGCAGAAGAGGTGTTACCTGAAGAGCTAGACCGCTTCCTCAAACTTCTCTTCTTTGGAGACACTGTTTCTGATTGTGAGAAAACAAAGCGACTTGTTCTTTCAATTGGACAGGACCTGTGTGGAAACATTGTAGACTCAGGAGTATTGCCAAGAAAAATGCTATTGACAAACCATGGATGACCAAAGGACTACGAAATGCCTGCAAGAAGAAAAACTATTTATATAGATGTTTCTTAAAACTAAGGTCAAAAGAAGCAGAAGAAAGGTATAAGAAATATAAAAATACATTAGTATGGATAATAAGAAGACATAAAAAAGAATACTATGGTGATTTACTAAATAAAAATAGAAACAATATAAAGGCTACATGGGGAATAATAAATGGTGTAATAAAAAATGATCAAATAAAATCAGCTCTTCCAAATTATTTTGTGAAAGATAACTATGATATTAATGACAAAACTGAAATAGTAAGCAAGTTTAATGATTTTTTTGTAAACATAGGCCCTAGTCTTGCAGCAAACATACCAACAATAAAAGACAATACAGATGAAAACACAATAACGGATAATGTGAATAGCATTTTTCTTGGTAAGGTAGAAAAAGAAGAAATACTGAATATTGTAAAAAGTTGTGCAAGTAAAGGATCTACTGACTGTGCAGATATGGACATGATATTAGTAAAGAATATAATTGAATTGGTTATTGAACCATTTACATATATTTGCAATCTATAATTTTCAACGGGGATATTTCCTGATAATATGAAAACAGCCAAAGTAATTCCACTCTATAAAAATGGAGATAAACATGTTTTTTCCAACTACAGACCAGTATCCTTGCTTCCACAATTTTCAAAAATATTAGAGAAATTATTTGTAGTTAGGTTAGATACATTTATAGACGGATACAATATTTTAAACAATGGTCAGTATGGATTTAGAACCAATCACTCCACATCAATGGCACTTATGGAATTAACTGAATAAATTCCCACTGCAATCGATAAGAGACATTATTTTGTAAGTATTTTTGTTGACCTCAAAAAAGCCTTTGATACCATAAATCATACCATACTTCTAAAAAAAAGTTGCAAATACGGTAGGGGTGGCACATCAATGGGTCTCAAGCTACTTAGAGAATAGAAAGTAGTATGTGCAGATAAATAATGTCAAATCTGAATCACAAGGGGTGGCACATCAATGGGTCTCAAGCTACTTAGAGAATAGAAAGTAGTATGTGCAGATAAATAATGTCAAATCTGAATCACAATATATTAAGTGTGGCGTTCCTCAGGGCTCGGTACTCGGACCAAAACTGTTTATTTTATATATTGATGATTTTGTTTATGTTTCCAAACTGCTCAAATGTATTTTGTTTGCGGATGACACTACTTTATGTTATTCTGGGGAAGATTTAAAGGGGACCTATTATGAAAAACACGTTTTTTCTTGTTTTAACATATATAAAGTGGTCTCCCCTCACCCTGCCAGCACAGGGGAGACAAAATACCATGAATTTCTGCAAGGTGTCTGACCCCCGCCGGACAGAGTCCCCCAGTGTCACGTGGTTTTTTTTGAGCCGATTAGAATCTGATCAGATTTCCATAGGTTCAGCCTCCGCTGCTGAAACCACGCCCACAACCAGCTCTCTCCGCCGGCTTGAGCGGCGCTTCCTTCAGCCAGTCGGACGCGGCGCCGCGGCGGAGCGGATCCGGGTTGAATCATCCAGGTTCCCGGGTGGTTTGGGAGCTGGGTCCTCGGGGATCTGTCCCAGGCTGGACCAGCTTCACCCTCCGAGATTTTTAGGCAAATCTATCGGTTTGATCACCGATAACGGGCGATGTGCCGCGGATGCGCTCCGGAGCCGATCTGTGCGCCCGCCGTGCGGTTGCGGCGCCCGTGGCGCAGAATCCGCCGGGCAGATCCGGCTGAAATTCCGCTGGTCGGTCCCCGGGAGTCCCTGCTACCAGTCCAGGCCGGTTCCTGCGGTCCCGGCCGGTCAGAACCGGTCAGATTCCCCCGTTAAAGCCGCGGTGATGCGCGCTGCGCCAGCAGCGCTGCTCCCGGGCGCCCAGCGGGGCTCCGGGGCCAGCGTTCAGCATCCGCCGGGCAGATCCGGCTTAAATAGTGCATAAATGTTATTTATATACAACTCATATTTTATTTTTTTAACAATAAAGTTGCCATTTGTGAAAATTCAGTGTTGTGATAATTTACAGGCTTGGGCTGCTCTGGCGGAGCAGGTTTATTCTCCTCCCCTGCTAGACGTCATTCAGGGAGCCAATCAGCACTGAACCTCATTATCATACCCCCCCCTTCCCTAAAAATGAGGCGCAGAAAAAGAGGTTAGAAGCGGTAAAACTAGAGACAGGGCCCACAGGCTGGATTTATGATTTATGTAGAAAAAACAAGCTTTAGATTGTTTTTAAGACATTCAAGGCCTGTTTAAAATATACATTAAATGCCATAATAGGTCTCCTTTAACACATGTGTTGAATGTTGTTAAAAAGGAATTTAAAAGAATAAAAACATGGTTTGAGGTAAATAAATTATCCAGTAAATCTTGAAAAAACAAACTTCATGATATTTAGTAACAGAAAAAGAGAAACGGACTCTTCAATTAATAATCAATTAATATAGATGGTATTGAAATTAATAGAGTAAGAGAAACCAAGTTTTTGGGTGTCATACTGGATGAGAATCTGAATTGGAAATCACATATCAATTATACAAAGATAAAAATATCAAAAACAATTGCTCTGTTACACAAAGTAAAGGATTTATTGGACAACAAAGCATTGTACATTTTATATAACACTCTGATTGTTCCATATCTGACCTACTGTGTTGAAGTTTGGGGAAATGCCTGTAAAACATTTATATTCAGTCAATTTTCATTCTGCAAAAAAGAGCCATAAGAATAATCAGTAGAAAACGATATAGAGATCCAACAAATCCATTATTCCTTCAGTTAAATTTGTTGAAATTTCATGAACTAGTAGACCATAGTATTCTGCAAATGATGTTTAAAGCTCATAAAAAAAACTTTACCAATCAACATTCAGAAAAGATTTGAAAAAAGAAAAAGCAAGTATAACTTAAAAGGAACAGAGATTTTTATAAAACCAAGATGTAGGACAAAATTATTAAGAATCAGTTTATGGAACAATCTGAATAAAGAAAACAAAGAATCAAATCAAACATTACATTCAAAAGAACAATTAAAGCCTGAATGTTAAGGAAATATAACGAAAAATGTTGAGTTTGATTGACATACCCGTAGGCGGTGGTAATTTTATTTTAATGTTATTTTATTTTAGTTATTTTTATTCACTTAGTTGTTGTTATTTTATTATTATTTTTAATTTATTTGTGAAAGGGGCAGATCAGATAAGATTCTTCTTCTTTCTGCTCCTTTTCATTCATAAGTTAGGAACATTTGTATTTGTGTTTGTATTGAATTGTTTTGTTTTTTGAATGAAATAAAGAATAAAATAAAATGAAAAAAATAATTAAAAAAATTAAATAATAGTCCTGGACCAGCAGATCCAGAACCAGCTGATGGTCCAGTCTTAGTCCTGGACCAGCAGGTCCAGAACCAGCTGATGGTCCAGTCTTAGTCCTGGACCAGCAGATCCAGACTAAACCAGCTGATGGTCCAGTCTTATTCCTGGACCAGCAGATCCAGACTAAACCATCTGATGGTCCAGTCTTAGTCCTGGACCAGCAGGTCCAGACTAAACCAGCTGATGGTCCAGTCTTAGTCCTGGACCAGCAGGTCCAGACTAAACCAGCTGATGGTCCAGTCTTAGTCCTGGACCAGCAGGTCCAGACTAAACCAGCTGATGGTCCAGTCTTAGTCCTGGACCAGCAGGTCCAGACTAAACCAGCTGATGGTCCAGTCTTAGTCCTGGACCAGCAGGTCCAGACTAAACCAGCTGATGGTCCAGTCTTAGTCCTGGACCAGCAGGTCCAGAACCAGCTGATGGTCCAGTCTTAGTCCTGGACCAGCAGATCCAGACTAAACCAGCTGATGGTCCAGTCTTAGTCCTGGACCAGCAGGTCGGTGTGATCTGATCATCAGCAGGTTCCTCTAACGGAGCCAAAGCTCCATCAGGATTTGCTGGTTCCATCGTGGAGCTCCTTTAGTTGTTTGTTCAGATCATGTGGTTGATTGTGAGATTGTTGCAGCTCCACTCTTGTGTAACTTATCTGGTGATGTTGGGACTGTCGTGTCCTTCACGTGTCCAGGTCCAGGTCCAGATCCAGGTCCAGGTCCAGGTCCAGGTCCAGGTCCAGGTCCAGGTCCAGGTCCAGGTCCAGGTCCAGGTCCAGGTCCAGGTCCAGGTCCACTCTTGTGTAACTTATCTGGTGATATGGGGACTGTCGTGTCCTTCACGTGGTCATGAACTTATTGTTGACATCACGTTTCCTCATATTCTGCACTTCACTGCATCACCAGTGAGTGTCGCCAACGGACAAAACCTCAGAAAAGTGCGTACGCCAGCCTTGGTGTGTGCGTGAAGGACCACAACTTTCTACATTCAAATCCATTTTTGTATATCCGACCGTGAGCGTAGAAAGTGGCGTACGCATGTTTTTTGTGCCCCACACATTTTGAACATGAGGCCCCAGCTCACTGATGTGGCTGACGTGGAGATGATGCTGTGCCATCCTGAAAAGGTTGCAATACAAGGTGGGACACGTTCCTCAGTATCTGAGCAGGTTTCATCCTCTGGAGAGGTCGGCTCTGCCAGATATCTCTTCACCTCTACGTGGCATCTGTGCTGGTGGTCTGGGATCTCTGGGTTGCACTTGAAACAAACAAAAACATGACAAACGGCCAACTTTATTATAAATTAATGCTAAACTGACGTTATTACTAACCGACTTGGCTGCCCAGAAGGTCCCACAGGTTGTCATGATCCACTGTGATAAGATAGTGGACTTTCTTCAAACCTCAACTGACAGCCCAACTGATCTCTCGGTTTTTCTTATGTGTGAACTGAAGTGACCGACGCCAATCAATTAGAACACTAGTTAACTGTCCGGCTGATCATGACCATCCCCAGTATAATTACCTCTGGAGTCTCTCACGGCGGCAACAGTACGTCTCAGGTGAGGCTCAATCTGATGAGTCGCCATGGCAACGGACACACCCACCGCTCAAAGTCCACAAAGATAACGATAGAGACAAAATCTCCGTCAGGAGTGTGAACTTACAGAAATACTTTTGTCCAGAATGAACCGTCCAACTGCAGCAGAGAGATGAAGAATATGAACAGAATCATCAGTTTTATGCTTTATGGTCTGTTTTTGTGCTCCTCGGTTTTCTCTAATGATGGTGAGTAAGCAGTTAACTCTGATATTTTTTAAAGGACTAACATATAAAAACGTCTAATATCCAACGATTTTCAGTTTGGATATAAAATACGGGTAAACATCAGTTAAATCCATAAATGTGTCTACGGTGCAAGTAAGTTGAAACTTTAGTGACGGGATTCTTCAACCGTCGACAGCAGGAGGAAGAAGCTTCTCTGGACCTGAATCAAAGTCCAAAATAACCTACATATACAACGATGTTGGTTGGTTATTTTAAACAATTTAGCAAAAACATGGGCATAAAAATCAACAATACAAATTACAAAAAAAACGTAGTACTAACAAAAATAACACTAAAATGTACCTTTTTATGTATTTAAGTATTTTTATCAGTGTTTGATCAGAAGTCCTTCATGTTGTTTTACTGATGTAGTGTTTAGTTTTCACCACAAGGTGGCGGTGAAGACGTCAACATGGAGCTTGTTTGTCAGGAGGTTCGAATGTAGATTTGTTTCAGTTTGGTCAGAAAAAAGGAGTCATTATACCTTTACAGGAAAAATACGAATCTTGCTCATCGCTTATTTATTTATTGACAAGTCCAAATTGGAAAAAGATGGGATGGGATGGAAAATGCAAAGTAATAATAATAATGATTATAACTGTCAAGATAAACAATTACAGTAAAGTTACGTTAACAGATAAAATTGTAGTTATTTCCCTTCAGAATTAATAATTAACTCTAACTGCCAGACTGCTGTCAAACTCCTCTTCAGAAAACCTATGAGAGCAAAGTGTTGTGTTAATAATTAAAATATGGAAGGGTTAAGTCTTTAAAGTCAGAAGGAGCTCGGCTCTTAAAGGTTTTATATGGAAGGAGAAAATGTTGATAATTTAACATAACCACCAAAGGGAAGATGATGGATGAAATATGAAGTCTTCTGCTGATCATCACAACTCTGGCTGCAGTAATTTACATCAGCTGGAGGCTGTTAAAAGTTATTTTAGGACAAACATTTAATAAGAACTGGAGTGGTCCAACCTTCAAATAAAGACATTTGTTTTTCTGTTTCTATATTTTTAAACGTGTCTTCAGTCACCAGAGACGTCTGAACTCACCGGCCAGAAGAGAAGGATCTTAACAGAAATCAGTGATATTTTATGTTGAGTTCATGTTTGGTAGTCAGGACGATGTACTCGGATGTTCTCTTGTCGTCTGAATGTTTTGTTCTCTTGATTTATGTCGGTGATGATGCTGTTTTAAGTCCTGGATCACTTTTGTTCCTGTGTGGCTTGTTTTTACGTTACACATCTGGATATTCTGAAGTCACAGTGAAAACGTTTCACATGGAAGTCGTGTTTGTTCAGACTGGAAATATATTCTCACTGTCTGATAGATAAATGATTTCTCTCAGGGATGGATGGAAACAAACGTAGAAATAAAAACAGAATATTTGATTTTATCAGTTGGACAAATAGTTGTTATGTTTATAACTGCATGACAATATTTTATGTAGGTAAAATAAAACCTCATTAAAGTTCATAATTATGACCGGTCATTTTTATTCTATCAGCTTTTTTATGTGCAGATATTTAATGAAGACATAACACAACTGCATGTTCCTCAAAGTGGCTGAGTTTCCTGTTAATGTCTTCTTCTGAGTCTTCCTCTGATGTTTCTGCAGATACACAGGTCTCCTGTCAGGTCAGCAAGACTTGTATCTTACCCTGCAGTTTCACAGCTCATGATGACGTTATCATCCACTGGATTGAAGAGACTCCACCAGAGTCCCGGGTTCACTCCTACTATCACAAACAAGACCAACTGGGAGAGCAGCACCAGAGGTTCAGAGGAAGAACATCTCTGTTTAAGGACCAGATCTCCAGAGGAAACGCTTCCCTGCTGCTGAGAGGAGTGAAGGTTCAGGACCAGGGCAGATATCTGTGTGACGTCAGCACCGTCACTGGAAATAAGGAGAACTTCATCAACCTGAATGTGAACGGTATGTGGAGAATAAAAACCTCAGCAGATTCAGATGTTTTAATCCATTGTTCATGTTGGTTTTTTGTAATACACAGAATAGAACAGATATTGGCACGGTTTCCCAGATCAGTAGCTCTTAACAGCAAAAGACTTCTTTCAAACCTTCTTAAGGAGCCTGTGAAAGAAAAACCTGTTTCCCAGAGTCGCTCTTAGCTTAAGAATCTCTTTCTTTAGGAAAGGAAATGAAAGATGCTGCTGACCCAGTCTTTACAACCATCTTAGTGAACAAAGACTCACAGATCCAGCCGCGTCAGGCAAATCAATCTCACACCAAGTAATGAAATATTAAAACAATACACACCGCACAAATTTTGATTTATTTTATACTTTAGATTTATATTGTTTAGCATTCATTGGTGACAGTAAAGGGAAAAAAAAGAAAAATAAGGAATAACAAGTGTTTTCCTGTATATAGCTTTATGCATTACGCACAAATAAAACGATCATCATGACTATCATTTATCACACGTGTGAGATACCATGGCTGCTATACAACATATTATCGCTGCAAATCAACCGCGTCGCCGTGCGCGAAGCAGAACTGTTTATATGAACACATTCGTGCGTCAGCACTTCAATCCCCTGGACGTGCTGTCGGGCCGGGCTGTCCTGATGAGGTACCGGCTTCCACGGGCTGAGATACAACGCCTCATCACGTTGGTGCAATTTGGCCCTGAGCCCGGAGGTCCAGTTACTGCTGCACTGCGTTTTTACGCAGTGGGAGCTTCCTGGAGGTGGTGGGGAACAGTGGGGAGCTTCCTGGAGGTGGTGGGGGACGGTGGGGAGCTTCCTGGAGGTGGTGGGGGACAGTGGGGAGCTTCCTGGCGGTGGTGGGGGACAGTGGGGAGCTTCCTGGCGGTGGTGGGGGACGGTGGGAAGCTTCCTGGAGGTGGTGGGGGACGGTGGGGAGCTTCCTGGAGGTGGTGGGAGACAGTGGGGAGCTTCCTGGCGGTGGTGGGGGACGGTGGGGAGCTTCCTGGAGGTGGTGGGGGACAGTGGGGAGCTTCCTGGCGGTGGTGGGGGACGGTGGGAAGCTTCCTGGAGGTGTTGGGGGACAGTGGGGAGCTTCCTGGAGGTGGTGGGGGACAGTGGGGGGCTTCCTGGAGGTGGTGGGGGATGGTGGGGAGCTTCCTGGAGGTGGTGGGGGACAGTGGGGAGCTTCCTGGAGGTGGTGGGGGACAGTGGGGGGCTTCCTGGAGGTGGTGGGGGACAGTGGGGAGCTTCCTGGAGGTGGTGGGGGACAGTGGGGAGCTTCCTGGAGGTGGTGGGGGACGGTGGGGAGCTTCCTGGAGGTGGTGGGGGACAGTGGGGAGCTTCCTGGAGGTGGTGGGGGACAGTGGGGGGCTTCCTGGAGGTGGTGGGGGACAGTGGGGAGCTTCCTGGAGGTGGTGGGGGACAGTGGGGAGCTTCCTGGAGGCGGTGGGGGATGGTGGGGAGCTTCCTGGAGGTGGTGGGGGACAGTGGGGAGCTTCCTGGAGGTGGTGGGGGACAGTGGGGAGCTTCCTGGAGGCAGTGGGGGACAGTGGGGAGCTTCCTGGAGGCGGTGGGGGATGGTGGGGAGCTTCCTGGAGGCGGTGGGGGATGGTGGGGAGCTTCCTGGAGGCGGTGGGGGACAGTGGGGAGCTTCCTGGAGGCGGTGGGGGACAGTGGGGAGCTTCCTGGAGGCGGTGGGGGACAGTGGAGAGCTCCCCACTGTCCCCCACTGCCTCCAGGAAGCTTAGACCCACTGAAGCTTAGACCAAAAAGTAATGCATACTATGAAAAGTAACTTTTTAGTTACTTTAAATAAAAAACATTATTTTAAATGCTCCCATTTAATGCCCCTCTAGCCTTTCAGCAGGTCCTGTATGGATTTGCATTGTGCATCGTGTTCTGCATTCTGATTGGTCTGAACAGTCTCCCGCTTCTTCACTTCCTGTATCAATAATGTTGGTTGCTTAGCAACAAGCTGAGAACGGCCAATGAGCTTCAGCAGCAGCTGAAGGACCGGAGCCTTTGATGAATCGTTCATTACAGTCCTCAAATATAATAACCAATGGTAGCATGTCGGTTTATAAGAATCTCTTTGCCCAGAAGAAAAAAGAGCGAAAACAACGACCCATAACTATTTTCTTCTCTTGAAAAAACACTCCTGCACCGCGGCTTTAGGAGAAAAAGATGCTACAGAATCGAGATGCAGCGGCTCAGAAGAGCAGGGAAATACGTGCGAGGCGGGGCTGATCTCTGCAATTTGAAGCCTTCTATAATAATTGTAAGAATAATTCCACTTATCACAGGTTCTTTTTGGAACATAACCCCTGCGAAAAAACAGAGATTGCTGTAATTCCACGTTGCAAAACTCGCCTTCTCTTGGCTCTTGACCGTCATGTTTTTGAACGCACACACACTACGTTTCTTCTGGTCTCCGCGTGAGGGGAAAAAAAGCTTCACTGTAGCCAGAAATAACGGAGTAACCGCCGTTTGGTAACGGTAATTGCATGACTGAATGTAAAAAGTAATGCGTTAGAGTATAACGCAAAACTAACGGCGTTACTGTAACCCGTTACTAAATAACGTTAGTCCCAACACTGGTCTCCACACCCGCTGTGTCTCCAAACATCCATAAATACAACGTTGATGAATGCAATAGTGAAAACGGTCAAGCAGCTAAATAAACTTCAGAATATTTTTTTGAGCTGAAGGATTCTGTTTTACTAGTCAGGAGGATACAATATGGTCCTATATGCTGAATGATCGTTAAGTTAATTTCTCATTTCGTCCATCTTTCACATTTAATAAAAACAATACATTTCCTCATTATTCTCTTACCAAGACTACTTCTTATTTAGTTGCAGTCTGGTTTTCATCATGAAAAATGGTCAATGAAGTATATTTATCATCTTAGTTTTTCATTATAACACACATAACGCACAGGCAGCAGGGAATTAGTGCGTTAGGTAGCAGTGCTGCATGTGAAAATGCGCTGATAGTGATCGGTGATCGATTTGCCTGGCATCAATTGATTAGGTTTCAGAACTGCGGTGGTGGACAGCTCCTCCAAAGAACTTCTAAAAGAGCAAAACTAAAGAGCGGTGTTAAGAAGTCATCTGGGAAACACCCGTATCTTAGGGTCCTCTCTTAGTTGAAACCTTCTTTGAACCTCTCTTAAATCCTTAAGAGAGGTCGGATCTGGGAAACCCGGCCATTTACTGTTGCAGGAACAATGAAACACATTTAGCAGTTCTTCCTTATTAACATATTGTAAAGGATCATTATTAACTCACTGAGTTTGTCTCAGGCATAAAATAGCTGAGACAAAGTTAAAATAACTGCTAAAGTGGTTGTTAAACTCGTAACGCCCATACGACAGTTTCTGAGGGAATTTACACTTTTTTCAAACTACTGTGGGGGTCGATGTTTCCATTGGTGTTTCTTTTTATGAGCGTAACTCTCCTAGTTCTCTCTCCACATCCGTAACTCTCTGTATCTCATCCTGCAAGACTTCTCTTCCAACAAAGATAAAGAAGATCTCAACTTTGAACAAATATTGAACATCAATATGACTTCAATATGAAGAATATGAACAAAAACCTCTTTAGTTTTGTACAAATAATTGTAACTAAGTGTTTCCAGTACAGGTTTTACTTTGTGATATTTAAGACCGGACGATGCTGAGACGGTAAAACCCAAACATTATGTTGTGTCCTGGCCTCTCGTTTACACGGAAACAGAGTTTTGGGAGGAAAAAAACACCTACAAAGATTTGACAACAGCCTGCAGAGGGACATTTTTTTCACATAAAAGGATAATTTTCCACTCATCTTCACTGAACCAACAAAAGAAACCCTCTTAATGATCAAACAAAGTCATCCAATGACAAATGCAACCCCCCCAAATGTCCCAGCAGTCCAAAATATAATTCAAACATGCACCAGTCCTCCAATCATGCTCCCAAATCTTAATCAACAGAAAAATTACTCGAACCACAACAGAAAGTACAGATCTTCACGTAGTACCATGTCCAAAAAGAAGAAAACAAATACAAAAACATGGTCTCACTGTTCTCCAGCGCTCTCCAGGTAAGTGACAACAAGAGCGTCTCCTTGAGCGTCTCCTTGAGCGTCTCCTTGAGCGTCCTGGAGCGTCCTTGAGCGTCTCCTTGAGCGTCTCCTTGAGCGTCCTGGAGCGACGCGTCTCCCGCTGGACACGACGGTCTGATCTCGTACAGATCTCCTTAGGAGAGAGGGTTAGGGTTAGGGTTAAGTCCTAAGTCTATTTTAGTTTTGGAGACCAGCAAGTATCTTTGTAGATGGTCCAATTTCCTGGAACAATTTCCGTGTTTGTGAATTAGAACAACTCAAACTGTTGCATTTAAATCTCTGCTGAAAACTAATTTCTACTCGCTGGCATTAAATTAAAGTTGAGTTTTAGACTTCTTCTCTTTATATATCATCTTTAGTTGTGCTTTAACTGATGTAGTTTGAGGTGGATTATTTACAGGATATTTCTTTTTTATTTTAGCTGTAAAAGCAGTTTGGTAAACCTTGGTTGTTTTTAATATAAATACATTTGACCTTAACTTTGAAAGAATGACCAAAAAAGTCTGTTTTCAACCGAGATTGAAGCGCGTGAAGTAAACATGGTTTCAGTGACATGAACAACATTAACAACTGCATATTTGTCCTCCAGCTCCAGTCCAGCACATCAACATTGAACAGGTACAAAACAAAATCACCTGCAGCTCAGAGGGGATCTATCCTGAACCTGGACTCATCTGGACCACCAGTCCTCCATCCAGCATGAACCTGCAGAACCTGCAGAACCTGCAGAACCTGCAGAACCCACCAACAGTCCAGGAGACTGAACAGCAGCTTTACAGCATCAGCAGCTCTCTGATACTTTCAGACGGAGATACTGACCTGGACTACATCTGCACCGTCAGCACTCCAGCAAACAGCAGGAGATCCACTTTGCTTCAACCAGGTAGAAATTACATTTAAATGTTTATGTGGTGGCTCTCAGTGCCACGAAGACCTTAATGAGATGTTCATGTCGTCTACGAAACCTTTTGTCCTTTACAACTGATGTTTAGTTTTCTTTTGTTTTGGGTTTCCATCATTCCATGTCATGTTTACTGTCATTTCAGCTGTTATAAGTGGATCACACACTGAAACATTCATCTCCTGCTCAACCGCCAATTATCCAATAAAGTATCTCACCTGGACATTTAACCACAAAGAGATCATCCTGACACAGACGGGACATGTAGGGCTCTACATAACTACAGAGAGGTGGAAGCAGCACGTGTTGACTGTATCAGAGACAGGAGGTCTCACTCTGAAGGATTTAACTTCAGACCAGACAGGAACATACAAATGTGAACTCAGGGATGAAGAGGAAACATACGTGAAATACACCTTTCTTCACATAACAAAAGGTAAAATGATTAAAAGTGGTCCACTAAAACACTAAAACTGTCATTTTAATTATTGTGTTTTTCTGTTGCAGACTGGACTGGAGTTATTGTAGGAGTGGTGGTGGGTTTGATGCTGCTGCTGCTGCTGGTCTTGGTTTCTGGAGTCGTTGGTTACAAATACAGGAAAAGGGTGCAGGAATACAGGAAAAGGAGGAAAGAAAGGAAGAAGAGGAAAAAAATAGAAGGAGGTAAAGATATTGTTTCATGATTTGTGTGTGTAAATACGAAGGATGCAGGATGTTGAATATTTGCTGATACTTTAAATTAAGTTTTTTTCAGACTGTTGACACCAGGACTGATTTATGCAGCTAAACTTCTGCTGCGATACTTGATACTGACATTAAATCTAACATAGTAGAATTGAGATGCTCTCACCATGTCAGCTGTATTTGTTTTTAATCTTAAAGAGCACAAATAGTCTTCATTACCAGTAATTAATTCCAAGTTAGTGAGCTTCCTCTGATTCACACAGTCTTGCAGTAACTTGTTGAAAGTGATCATTTCAAAAACCTGGAGTCCATCTATGTTATTAGGGCCCGAGCACCTTCAGTGCGAAGGCCCTATTGTATCTGTAGGAATTATTTGTATTTTTTTTATTAGGGCCCGAGCACTTGCAGTGCGAAGGCCCTATTGTATTTGCAGGAATTTTTATTAGGGCCCGAGCACCTTCAGTGCGAAGGCCCTATTGTATCTGTAGGAATTTTTATTAGGGCCCGAGCACTTGCAGTGCGAAGGCCCTATTGTATTTGCAGGAATTTTTATTAGGGCCCGAGCACTTGCAGTGCGAAGGCCCTATTGTATTTGCAGGAATTTTTATTAGGGCCCGAGCACTTGCAGTGCGAAGGCCCTATTGTATTTGCAGGAATTTTTATTATTATTATTATTAGGGCCCGAGCACCTGCAGTGCGAAGGCCCTATTGTATTTGCAGGAATTTTTATTAGGGCCCGAGCACCTTCAGTGCGAAGGCCCTATTGTATCTGTAGGAATTTTTCTTTCTTTCTTCTGACGAAAGGAGGGCCTTTTTGCCCCCCTAAACGTGCCCAAAAAGTCACCAAATGTTGCATGCAAGTCAGGCCTGGCGAAAAATTTGATATTTAATGGTTTGCATTAATGGGCGTGGCAAAATGGCTCAACAGCGCCCCCTTGAAAACTTTGTGCCTCAAGCCCCAGAATGCGGTATGTCGTACACGCACGAAAATCGGTACACACCTGTATCAGTACACAACTTAAAGAAAAGTCTCTTGGCGTCATGCCCGAAACCGAACAGGAAGTCGGCCATTTTGAATTAGTTGTGTCATTTTGGCGAAATTTATGCCATTCCTTCGAAAGTTAATTCAGCCTGAACCATAACGTGCACCCAAGTGTGTTATACATCAAAATGTGCGTCTCCATCCTGCGACTACACGCATTACTTTTCTCTTTCAAAAGCGTTACCGTGGCGACGCTAGACGCCAACAAGCGGACCCCCCCCTTCATGTGATTGGTCCATATTTGATAGTTCTCCAAAAGTCACCAAATGTTGCATGCAAGTCAGGCCTGGCGAAAAATTTTATATTTAATGGTTTGCATTAATGGGCGTGGCAAAATGGCTCAACAGCGCCCCCTTGAAAACTTTGTGCCTCAAGCCCCAGAATGCGGTATGTCGTACACGCACGAAAATCGGTACACACCTGTATCATGGCGCACCTGAAAGAAAAGTCTCTTGGCGTCATGCCCGAAACCGAACAGGAAGTCGGCCATTTTTAATTAGTTGTGTCATTTTGGCGAAATTTATGCCATTCCTTCGAAAGTTAATTCAGCCCGAACCGTAACGTGCACCCAAGTGTGTTATACATCAAAATGTGCGTCTCCATCCTGCGACTACGCGCATTACTTTTCTCTTTCAAAAGCGTTACCGTGGCGATGATAGACGCCAAAAAGCGCGGCCACCCTTCATCTGGTTGGTTCAGACAGAAAAAACTTTGCGCCTCAAGCCCCATAATACGGTTTGACGTACATGAACGAAAATTGGTACACTCCTGTATCATGTCGCAACTAAAAGAAAAGTCTCTTGGCGCCATGGCCGAAACCGAACAGGAAGTCGGCCATTTTGAACATTCTGAATTAATTGCGTAATTTTGGAGCAATATATGCCATTCCTTTGAGAGTTAATTCAGCCCGAACCGTATCGTGAACCCAGATGTGTTATACATCAAAATGTGCGTCTCCATCCTGCGACTACACGCATTACTTTTCTCTTTCAAAAGTGTTACCGTGGCGACGCTAGATGCCAACAAGCGGACCCCCCCTTCATCTGATTGGTCCATATTTGATAGTTCCCCAAAAGGCACCAAATTTGGCATGCAAGCCAGGCCTGGCGATAAATTTGATCTTTCATGGTTTGCATTAATGGGCGTGGCAAAATGGCTCAACAGCGCCCCCCGGAAAACGTTTTGCCTCAAGCCCCACAATACGGTTTGACGTACATGCACGAAAATCGCTACACACCTGTATCATGTCACAACTAAAAGAAAAGTCTCTTGGCGCCATGGCCGAAACCGAACAGGAAGTCGGCCATTTTGAATAAATTGTGTCATTTTGGCGAAATTTATGCCATTCCTTCGGCAGTTAATTCAGCCCGAACCGTAACGTGCACCCAGGTGTGTTATACATCAAAATGTGCGTCTACATCCTGCGACACCACGCATTACTTTTCTCTTTCAAAAGTATTACCGTGGCGACGCTAGACGCCAAAAGGCGCGCCCCCCCTTCATGTGATTAGTCCATATTTGACAGTTCTCCAAAAGTCACCAAATTTTGCATGCAAGCCAGACTTGGCGATAAATTTGATATTTCATGGTTTGCATTAATGGGCGTGGCCTAACGGCTCAACAGCGCCCCCTAGAATACTTTTATCTGCCATAACTTTTGAATGGTTTGACATAGGAAGTCGTGGGTGGTGTCATGGGACTCTGTAATGAGTCCTTAAGCTTCGTTGGCCTTAATTAGCCCCGCCCCTTCTTCTGATTGGTTGTCCCGATTTCCTGCTATAACTTTGGAATGGTTTGACATAGGGAGTCGTGGGTGGGGTCATCAGATTCTTTATGGAGTCCTTGACCTTCATTGGCCTGAATTAGCCCCGCCCTTTCTTCTGATTGGTTGTCCCTTTTTTCTGCTATAACTTTTGAATGGTTTGACATAGGAAGTCGTGGGTGGTGTCATGGGAATCTGTAATGAGTCCTTAAGCTTCGTTGGCCTTAATTAGCCCCGCCCCTTCTTCTGATTGGTTGTCCCGATTTTCTGCTATAACTTTGGAATGGTTTGACATAGAGAGTCGTGGGTGGTGTCATCAGATTCTGTATGGAGTCCTTGACCTTCATTGGCCTGAATTAGCCCCGCCCCTTCTTCTGATTGGTTGTCCCTTTTTTCTGCTATATCTTTTGAATGGTTTGACATAGGAAGTCGTAGGTGGTGTTATTTCTGATATGCTTATGGGGGCGGTGGCCGTGAGTGCGAGGGCCCGTTCATCGCTGCTTGCAGCTTTAATTAGGGCCCGAGCACCTTCAGTGCGAAGGCCCTATTGTATCTGTAGGAATTTTTATTATTATTTTCCTGACAAAAGGAAGGCCTTTTTGCCCCCCTAAACGTGCCCAAAAAGTCACCAAATTTTGCATGCAAGTCAGGCCTGGCGAAAAATTTGATATTTAATGGTTTGCATTAATGGGCGTGGCAAAATGGCTCAACAGCGCCCCCTTGAAAACTTTGTGCCTCAAGCCCCACGATACGGTTTGACGTACATGCACGAAAATCGGTACACACCTGTATCATGGCGCAACTTAAAGAAAAGTCTCTGGGCGTCATGTCGAGAAAACGAACAGGAAGTCGGCCATTTTGAATTAGTCGTGTCATTTTGGCGAAATTTATGCCATTCCTTCCAAAGTTAATTCAGCCCGAACCGTAACGTGCACCCAGGTGTGTTATACATCAAAATGTGCGTCTCCATCCTGCGACACCACGCATTACTTTTCTCTTTCAAAAGCGTTACCGTGGCGACGCTAGACGCCAAAAAGCGTGCCCACCCTTCATCTGATTGGTTAAGACAGAAAAAACTTTGCGCCTCAAGCCCCATAATACGCTTTGACGTACATGAACGAAAATCGGTACACACCTGTATCATGTCGCAACTTAAAGAAAAGTCTCTTGGCGCCATGGCCGAAACCGAACAGGAAGTCGGCCATTTTGAACATTCTGAATTAATCGCGTAATTTTGGAGCAATATGAGCCATTCCTTCGAGAGTTAATTCAGCCCGAACCGTATCGTGAACCCAGATGTGTTATACATCAAAATATGTGTCTCCATCCTGCGACTACACGCATTAGTTTTCTCTTTCGAAAGTGTTACCGTGGCGACGCTAGATGCCAACAAGCGCACCCCCCCTTCATCTGATTGGTCCATATTTGATAGTTCCCCAAAAGGCACCAAATTTGGCATGCAAGTCAGGCCTGGCGATAAATTTGATATTTCATGGTTTGCATTAATGGGCGTGGCAAAATGGCTCAACAGCGCCCCCCTGAAAACTTTGTGCCTCAAGCCCCACAATACGGTTTGACGTACATGCACGAAAATCGCTACACACCTGTATCATGGCACAACTTAAAGAAAAGTCTCTTGGAGCCATGGCCGAAACCGAACAGGATGTCGGCCATTTCGAATAAATTGTGTCATTTTGGCGAAATTTATGCCATTACTTCGGCAGTTAATTCAGCCCGAACCGTAACGTGCACCCAGGTGTGTTATACATCAAAATGTGCGTCTACATCCTGCGACACCACGCATTACTTTTCTCTTTCAAAAGTGTTACCGTGGCGACGCTAGACGCCAAAAGGCGCGCCCCCCCTTCATGTGATTGGTCCATATTTGATAGTTCTCCAAAAGTCACCAAATTTTGCATGCAAGCCAGACTTGGCGATAAATTTGATATTTCATGGTTTGCATTAATGGGCGTGGCCTAACGGCTCAACAGCGCCCCCTAGAATACTTTTATCTGCCATAACTTTTGAATGGTTTGACATAGGAAGTTGTGGGTGGTGTCATGGGACTCTGTAATGAGTCCTTAAGCTTCGTTGGCCTTAATTAGCCCCGCCCCTTCTTCTGATTGGTTGTCCCTTTTTTCTGCTATAACTTTTTAATGGTTTGACTCCCGCTTCCTGATTCAAACGTCTGCCGGCCCCGCCCCCCGACCAATCATTGGCGAGTAGGGTGATGACGGCCCCGCCCCCCGACCAATCAGTGGCGAGTAGGGTGATGACGGCCCCGCCCCCCAACCGATCAGCTGTTGTAATGTGGTGACGTCAGAAATAGTCCCGTGCTCAGCCCGGTTAGAACCTCGGTTGAATGGTTACAGAAAGAGTAATAAATAAAATAGTAGTGTTTTACTAATATTTATACCTTACAAATTTTCAAAAAATTAGGAAAAAAAGTTCCAGACATATTATTGCTATGTTGGTCTCTCCTAAGCCAGTAAGTCAAAGCGAAAGGAATGGCTGAGACATAGCTCACCCAGAGCATATCCGTCTTTGGTGCCAGAGGTCGGGACTTCGAGCCTGGCTAAATGCCGAAATTTTTGTCAGTAATTTTATTTTATTTTTTTTTACATCAACATGTGCGTCTCTGTCCTGCGACGACGCACATTACTTTTCTCTTTCAAAAGTGTTACCGTGGCGACGCTAGACGCGAAAAAGCGCGCCTCCCCTTCATCTGATCGGTCCATATTTGATAGTTCTCCAAAAGTCACCAAATTTTGCATGCAGGCCAGGCCTGGTGATAAATTTGATATTTCATGGTTTGCATTAATGGGCGTTGCCTAACGGCTCAACAACGCCCCCTAGAATACTTTTCTCTGCCATAACTTTTGAAAGGTTTGACATAAAGAGTCGTGGGTGGTGTCATGGGACTCGGTATTGAGTCCTTGACCATAATTGGTGAAAATTAGCCCCGCCCCTTCTTCTGATTGGTCGTCCCGATTTTCTGCTATAACTTTTGAATGGTTTGACATAGAGAGTCGTGGGTGGTGTCATCAGATTCTGTATGGAGTCCTTGACCTTCATTGGCATGAATTAGCCCCGCCCCTTCTTCTGATTGGTTGTCCCTTTTTTCTGCTATATCTTTTGAATGGTTTGACATAGGAGGTCGTGGGTGGTGTCATTTCTGATATGCTTATGGGGGCGGTGGCCGTGAGTGCGAGGGCCCGTTCATCGCTGCTTGCAGCTTTAATTATTATTATTATTTTCCTGACAAAAGGAAGGCCTTTTTGCCCCCCTTAACATGCCCAAAAAGTCACCAAATTTTGCACCCTAGTCAGGCCTGGCGAAAAATTTGATTTTTAAAGGTTTGCATTAATGGGCGTGGCAAAATGGCTCAACAGCGCCCCCTTGAAAACTTTGTGCCTCAAGCCCCACGATACGGTTTGACGTACATGCACGAAAATCGGTACACACCTGTATCATGGGACAACTTAAACAAAAGTCTCTTGGGGTCATGCCCGAAACCGAACAGGATGTCGGCCATTTTGAATTAGTCGTGTCATTTTGGCGAAATTTATGCCATTCCTTCGAAAGTTAATTCAGCCCGAACCGTAACGTGCTCCCAGGTGTGTTATACATCAAAATGTGCGTCTCCATCCTGCGACAACACGCATTACTTTTCCCTTTCAAAAGCGTTACCGTGGCGACGCTAGACGCCAAAAAGCGCGCCCACCCTTCATCTGATTGGTTTGACAGAAAAAATTTTGTGCCTCAAGCCCCATAATACGGTTTGACGTACATGAACGAAAATCGGTACACACCTGTATCATGTCGCAACTAAAAGAAAAGTCTCTTGGCGCCATGGCCGAAACCGAACAGGAAGTCGGCCATTTTGAACATTCTGAATTAATTGCGTAATTTTGGAGCAACATATGCCATTCCTTCGAGAGTTAATTCAGCCCGAACCGTATCGTGAACCCAGATGTGTTATACATCAAAATGTGCGTCTCCATCCTGCGACTACACGCATTACTTTTCTCTTTCAAAAGTGTTACCGTGGCGACGCTAGACGCCAACAAGCGCACCCCCCCTTCATCTGATTGGTCCATATTTGATAGTTCCCCAAAAGGCACCAAATTTGGCATGCAAGCCAGGCCTGGCGATAAATTTGATATTTCATGGTTTGCATTAATGGGGGTGGCAAAATGGCTCAACAGCGCCCCCCGGAAAACTTTCTGCCTCAAGCCCCACAATACGGTTTGACGTACATGCACGAAAATCGCTACACACCTGTATCATGGCACAACTTAAAGAAAAGTCTCTTGGAGCCATGGCCGAAACCGAACAGGATGTCGGCCATTTTGAATACATTGTGTCATTTTGGCGAAATTTATGCCATTCCTACGGCAGTTAATTCAGCCCGAACCATAACGTGCCCCCAGGTGTGTTATACATCAAAATGTGCGTCTACATCCTCCGACGCCACGCATTACTTTTCTCTTTCAAAAGTGTTACCGTGGCGACGCTAGACGCCAAAAGGCGCGCCCCCCCTTCATCTGATTGGTCCATATTTGATAGTTCTCCAAAAGTCACCAAATTTTGCATGCAAGCCAGACATGGCGATACATTTGATATTTCATGGTTTGCATTAATGGGCGTGGCCTAACGGCTCAACAGCGCCCCCTAGAATACTTTTCTCTGCCATAACTTTTGAATGGTTTGACATAGAGAGTTGTGGGTGGTGTCATGGGACTCTGTAATGAGTCCTTAGGCTTCGTTGGCCTTAATTAGCCCCGCCCCTTCTTCTGATTGGTTGTCCCTTTTTTCTGCTATAACATTTTAATTGTTTGACATAGGAAGTCGTGGGTGGTGTCATGGGACTCTGTAATGAGTCCTCAAGCTTCGTTGGCCTTAATTAGCCCCGCCCCTTCTTCTGATTGGTTGTCCCGATTTACTGCTATAACTTTGGAATGGTTTAACATAGAGAGTCGTGGGTGGTGTCATGGGACTCTGTAAAGAGTCCTTAAGCTTCGTTGGCCTTAATTAGCCCCGCCCCTTCTTCTGATTGGTTGTCCATATTTTCCGACTATAACTTTTGAATGGTTTGACATATTTGAAATATGCTGGTAATGTGTCAGCCAACCACAAAAATCTCTGGAATTTTGGTGGAATCATTTATTTTTTGTCCTTGCCCGGTGCAAATGACATAAATAGGGTGCGTGGTTTGGTTGTGAAAAAATAAAAGTAATGTTACGTGAACAATAAATCAAACGCTCCCTTCCATGCAGTGTGTGTGTCTAGGAAGTAAAGACTGGAACATGCTATTCACAAAAGCACAAATAGTGGGGTTTTACTAATATTTATATCTTACATATATTTTAAAAATTACGAAAAAACAATTCGGGACTCAGATTATATCGCTATGTTGGTCTCTCCTTAATCAGTCAGTCAGAAAACGGCCAAGCTGATTCGTGGCTTAGGGGTAACGTCGCCGTCTTTGGTGTGAGAGATCGCGGGTTCGATCCCAGCACAATGCAAAGTTTATTGTCAGCAATTTGCGTGTTTTTTTTAACATCAAAATGTACGTCTCCATCTTGCGACGACGCGCATTACTTTTCTCATTCAAAAGTGTTACCGTGGCAACACTCAACGCCAAAAAATGCGCCCCCCTTCATCTGATTGGTCCATATTTGATAGTTCCCCAAAAGTCACCAAATTTTGCATGCAAGCCAGGCCTGGTGATACATTTGATATTTCATGGTTTGCATTAATGGGCGTGGCCTAACGGCTCAACAGCACCCCCTAGAATACTTTTCTCTGCCATAACTTTTGAATGGTTTGACATAGAGAGTCGTGGGTGGTGTCATGGGACTCTGTAATGAGTCCTTGACCTTCATTGGCCTGAATTAGCCCCGCCCCTTCTTCTGATTGGTTGTCCCTTTTTTCTGCTATAACTTTTGAATGGTTTGACATAGGAAGTTGTGGGTGGTGTCATGGGACTCTGTAATGAGTCCTTAAGCTTCGTTAGCCTTAATTAGCCCCGCCCCTTCTTCTGATTGGTTGTCCGGATTTTCTGCTATAACTTTGGAATGGTTTGACATAGAGAGTCGTGGGTGGTGTCATCAGATTCTTTATGTAGCCCTTGACCTTCATTGGCCTGAATTAGCCCCGCCCCTTCTTCTGATTGGTTGTCCCTTTTTTCTGCTATAACTTTTGAATGGTTTGACATAGGAAGTCGTGGGTGGTGTCATGGGACTCTGTAATGAGTCCTTAAGCTTCGTTAGCCTTAATTAGCCCCGCCCCTTCTTCTGATTGGTTGTCCCGATTTTCTGCTATAACTTTGGAATGGTTTGACATAGAGAGTCGTGGGTGGTGTCATCAGATTCTGTATGGAGTCCTTGACCTTCATTGGCCTGAATTAGCCCCGCCCCTTCTTCTGATTGGTTGTCCCTTTTTTCTGCTATAACTTTTGAATGGTTTGACATAGGAATTCGTGGGTGGTGTCATTTCTGATATGCTTATGGGGGGCGGTGGCCATGAGTGCGAGGGCCCGTTCATTGCTGCTTGCAGCTTTAATTATTATTATTATTATTTTCCTGACAAAGTGAAGGCCTTTTTGCCCCCCTTAACATGCCCAAAAAGTCACCAAATGTTGCACCCTAGTCAGGCCTGGCGAAAAATTTGATATTTAAAGGTTTGCATTAATGGGCGTGGCAAAATGGCTCAACAGCACCCCCTTGAAAACTTTGTGCCTCAAGCCCCACGATACGGTTTGACGTACATGCACGAAAATCGGTACACACCTGTATCATGGGACAACTTAAACAAAAGTCTCTTGGGGTCATGCCCGAAACCGAACAGGATGTCGGCCATTTTGAATTAGTCGTGTCATTTTGGCAAAATTTATGCCATTCCTTCGAAAGTTAATTCAGCCCGAACCGTAACGTGCCCCCAAGTGTGTTATACATCAAAATGTGCGTCTCCATCCTGCCACAACACGCATTACTTTTCTCTTTCAAAAGCGTTACCGTGGCGACGCTAGACGCCAAAAAGCGTGCCCACCCTTCATCTGATTGGTTCGACAGAAAAAACGTTGTGCCTCAAGCCCCATAATACGGTTTGACGTACATGAACGAAAATCGGTACACACCTGTATCATGTCGCAACTAAAAGAAAAGTCTCTTGGCGCCATGGCCGAAACCAAACAGGAAGTCGGCCATTTTGAACATTCTGAATTAATTGCGTAATTTTGGAGCAATATATGCCATTCCTTCGAGAGTTAATTCAGCCCGAACCGTATCGTGAACCCAGATGTGTTATACATCAAAATGTGCGTCTCCATCCTGCGACTACACGCATTACTTTTCTCTTTGAAAAGTGTTACCGTGGCGACGCTAGACGCCAACAAGCGCACCCCCCCTTCATCTGATTGGTCCATATTTGATAGTTCCCCAAAAGGCACCAAATTTGGCATGCAAGCCAGGCCTGGCGATAAATTTGATATTTCATGGTTTGCATTAATGGGCGTGGCAAAATGGCTCAACAGCGCCCCCCGGAAAACTTTGTGCCTCAAGCCCCACAATACGGTTTGACGTACATGCACAAAAATCGCTACACACCTGTATCAGTACACAACTTAAAGAAAAGTCTCTTGGAGCCATGGCCGAAACCGAACAGGATGTCGGCCATTTTGAATAAATTGTGTCATTTTGGCGAAATTTATGCCATTCCTTCGGCAGTTAATTCAGCCCGAACCGTAATGTGCACCGAGGTGTGTTATACATCAAAATGTGCGTCTACATCCTGCGACACCACGCATTACTTTTCTCTTTCAAAAGTGTTACCGTGGTGACGCTAGATGCCAAAAGGCGCGCCTCCCCTTCATGTGATTGGTCCATATTTGATAGTTCTCCAAAAGTCACCAAATTTTGCATGCAAGCCAGACTTGGCGATAAATTTGATATTTCATGGTTTGCATTAATGGGTATGGCCTAACGGCTCAACAGCGCCCCCTAGAATACTTTTATCTGCCATAACTTTTGAATGGTTTGACATAGGAAGTCGTGGGTGGTGTCATGGGACTCTGTAATGAGTTCTTAAGCTTCGTTGGTCTTAATTAGCCCCGCCCCTTCTTCTGATTGGTTGTCCCGATTTTCTGCTATAACTTTGGAATGGTTTGACATTGAGAGTCGTGGGTGGTGTCATCAGATTCTTTATGGAGTCCTTGACCTTCATTGGCCTGAATTAGCCCCGCCCCTTCTTCTGATTGGTTGTCCCTTTTTTCTGTTATAACTTTTGAATGGTTTGACATAGGAAGTCGTGGGTGGTGTCATGGGACTCTGTAATGAGGTCTTAAGCTTCGTTGGCCTTAATTAGCCCCGCCCCTTTTTCTGATTGGTTGTCCCGATTTTCTGCTATAACTTTGGAATGGTTTGACATAGGAAGTCGTGGGTGGTGTCATTTCTGATATGCTTATGGGGGGCGGTGGCCGTGAGTGCGAGGGCTCGTTCATTGCTGCTTGCAGCTTTAATTAGGGCCCGAGCACTTGCAGTGCGAAGGCCCTATTGTATCTGTAGGAATTATTAGGGCCCGAGCACCTTCAGTGCGAAGGCCCTATTGTATCTGTAGGAATTCTTCGCGTTATTATTAGGGCCCGAGCACCTTCAGTGCGAAGGCCCTATTGTATCTGTAGGAATTTTTCTTTCTTTCTTTCTTTCTTTCTTTCTTTCTTCTGACGAAAGGAGGGCCTTTTTGCCCCCCTAAACGTGCCCAAAAAGTCACCAAATTTTGCATGCAAGTCAGGCCTGGCGAAAAATTTGATATTTAATGGTTTACATTAATGGGCGTGCCAAAATGGCTCAACAGCGCCCCCCGGAAAACTTTGTGCCTCAAGCCCCACAATACGGTTTGACGTACATGCACGAAAATCGCTACACACCTGTATCAGTACACAACTTAAAGAAAAGTCTCTTGGCGACATGGCCGAAACCGAACAGGAAATCGTCCATTTTGAATTAATCGTGTCACTTTGGCGCAATTTATGCCATTCCTTCGGCAGTTAATACGGCCCGAACCGTAACATGCCCCCAAGTGTGTTATACATCAAAATGTGCGTCTCCATCCTGCGACAACACGCATTACTTTTCTCTTTCAAAAGCGTTACCGTGGCGACGCTAGACGCCAAAAAGCGTGCCCCCCCCTTCATGTGATTCGTTCAGACAGAAAAAACTTTGCGCCTCAAGCCCCATAATACGGATTGACGTACATGAACGAAAATCGGTACACACCTGTATCATGTCGCAACTTAAAGAAAAGTCTCTTGGCGCTATGGCCGAAACCGAACAGGAAGTCGGCCATTTTGAACATTCTGAATTAATCACGTAATTTTGGAGCAATATATGCCATTCCTTCGAGAATTAATACGGCCCGAACCGTAACGTGCACCCAGGTGTGTTATACATCAAAATATGCGTCTCCATCCTGCGACTACGCGCATTACTTTTCTCTTTCAAAAGTGTTACCGTGGCGACGCTAGACGCCAAAAAGCGCGCCCCCCTTTCATCTGATTGGTCCATATTTGATAGTTCCCCAAAAGGCACCAAATTTGGCATGCAAGCCAGGCCTGGCGATAAATTTGATATTTAATGGTTTGCATAAATGGCCGTGGCAAAATGGCTCAACAGCGCCACCTGGAAAACTTTGTGCCTCAAGCCCCACAATACGGTTTGACGTACATGCACGAAAAATCGGTACACACCTGTATCATGTCGCAACTTAAAGAAAAGTCTCTTGGCGCCATGGCCGAAACCCAACAGGAAGTCGGCCATTTTGAATTAATTGTGTAATTTTGGCGCAATTTATGCCATTCCTTCGGCAATTAATACCCCCCAAACCGTAACGTGCACCCAGGTGTGTTATACATCAAAATGTGCGTCTCCACACAGCGACTACACGCATTACTTTTCTCTTTCAAAAGTGTTACCGTGGCGACGCTAGACGCCAAAAAGCGCGCCCCCCTTCATCTGATTGGTCCATATTTGATAGTTCTCCAAAAGTCATCAAATTTTGCATGCAAGCCAGGCCTGGCAATAAATTTGATATTTCATGGTTTGCATTAATGGGCGTGGCAAAATGGCTCAACAGCGCCACCTGGAAAACTTTTCTCTGCCATAACTTTTGAATGGTATGACATAAAGAGTCGTGGGTGGTGTCATGGGACTCGGTATTGAGTCCTTGACCATAATTAGTGAAAATTAGCCCCACCCCTTCTTTTGTTTGGTTGTCCCTATTTCCTGCTATAACTTTTGAATGGTTTGACATAGAGAGTCGTGGGTGGTGTCATCAGACTCTGTATGGAGTCCTTGACCTTCATTGGCTTGAATTAGCCCCGCCCCTTCTTCTGATTGGTTGTCCCTTTTTTCTGCTATAACTTTTGAATGGTTTTACATAGGAAGTCGTGGGTGGTGTCATGTCTGATATGCTTATGGGGGGCGGTGGCCGTGAGTGCGAGGGCCCGTTCATCGCTGCTTGCAGCTTTAATTATTATTATTATTATTTTTCTGACGAAAGGAGGGCCTTTTTGCCCCCCTAAACGTGCCCAAAAAGTCACCAAATTTTGCACGCAAACCAGGCCTGGCGAAAAATTTGATATTTTATGGTTTGCATTAATGGGCGTGGCAAAATGGCTCAACAGCGCCCCCCGGAAAACTTTGTGCCTCAAGCCCCACGATACGGTTTGACCTACATGCACGAAAATCAGTACACACCTGTATCATTGCACAACTTAAAGAAAAGTCTCTTGGAGTCATGCCCGAAAGCGAACAGGATGTCGGCCATTTTGAATTAATCGTGTCATTTTGGCGAAATTTATGCCATTCCTTCGGCAGTTAATACCGCCCGAACCGTAACGAGCACCCAGGTGTGTTATACATCAAAATGTGCGTCTCCATCCTCCGACACCACGCATTACTTTTCTCTCTCAAAAGCGTTACCGTGGCGACGCTAGACGCCAAAAAGCGCGCCCACCCATCATCTCATTGGTTCAGACAGAAAAAACTTTGCGCCTCAAGCCCCAGAATACGGTTTGACGTACATGAACGAAAATCGGTACACATCTTTATCATGTCGCTACTTAAAGAAAAGTCTCTTGGCGCCATGGCCTAAACCGAACAGGAAGTCGGCCATTTTGAACATTCTTAATTAATCACGTAATTTTGGAGCAATATATGCCATTCCTTCGAGAATTAATACGGCCCGAACCGTATCGTGAACCCAGATGTGTTATACATCAAAATGTGCGTCTCCATCCTGCGACTATGCGCATTACTTTTCTCTTTCAAAAGTGTTACCGTGGCGACGCTAGACGCCAAAAAGCGCGCCCCCCCTTCATCTGATTGGTCCATATTTGATAGTTTCCCAAAAGTCACCAAATTTTGCATGAAAGCCAGACTTGGCGATAAATTTGATATTTCATGGTTTGCATTAATGGGCGTGGCCTAACGGCTCAACAGCGCCCCCTAGAAAACTTTTCTCTGCCATAACTTTTGAATGGTTTGACATAGGAAGTCGTGGGTGGTGTCATCAGATTCTTTATGGAGTCCTTGACCTTCATTGGCCTGAATTAGCCCCGCCCCTTCTTCTGATTGGTTGTCCCTTTTTTCTGCTATAACTTTTTAATGGTTTGACATAGGAAGTCGTGGGTGGTGTCATGGGACTCTGTAATGAGTTCTCAAGCTTCGTTGGCCTGAATTAGCCCCGCCCCTTCTTCTGATTGGTTGTCCATATTTTCTGACTATAACTTTTGAATGGTTTGACATATTTGAAATATGCTGGTAATGTGTCAGCCAACCTCAAAAATCTCTGGAATTTTGGTGGAATCATTTATTTTTTGTCCTTGCCCAGTGCAAATGACATAAATAAAGTGCTTGGTTTGGTTGTGAAAAAATAAAAGTAATGTTACGTGAACAATAAATCAAACGCTCCCTTCCATGCAGTGTGTGTGTCTAGGAAGTAAAGACTGGAACATGCTATTCACAAAAGAACAAATAGTGGGGTTTTACTAATATTTATATTTTACAAATATTTTAAAAATTACGAAAAAACAATTCGGGACTCAGATTACATCGCTATGTTGGTATCTCCTAAGTCAGTCAGTCAGAAAATGGCCAAGCTGATTCGTGGCTCAGCGGTAATGTCACCGTCTTTCGTGTGGGAGATCGTGGGATCGATCTCAGCTCAATGCAAAGATTATTGTCAGCAATTTGTGTGTTTTTTTTTTTTACATCAACATGTGCGTCTCCTTCCTGCGACGACGCGCATTACTTTTCTCATTCAAAAGCGTTAACGTGGCAACACTCGACGCCAAAAGGTGCGCCCCCTTCATCTGATTGGTCCATATTTGATAGTTCTCCAAAAGTCACCAAATTTTGCACCAAGCCAGGCCTGGGGATAAATTTGATATTTCATGGTTTGCATGAATGGGCGTGGCCAAATGGCTCAACAGCGCCCCCTAGAATACTTTTTTCTGCTATAACTTTTGAATGGTTTGACATAGAGAGTCGTGGGTGGTGTCATCGGACTCGGTATTGAGTCCTTGACCATAATTTGTGCAAATTAGCCCCGCCCCTTCTTCTGATTGGTTGTCCCGATTTTCTGCTATAACTTTGGAATGGTTTGACATAGAGAGCTGTGGGTGGTGTCATCAGATTCTGTATGGAGTCCTTGACCTTCATTGGCCTGAATTAGCCCCACCCCTTCTTCTGATTGGTTGTCCCTTTTTTCTGCTATAACTTTTGAATGGTTTGACATAGGAAGTCGTGGGTGGTGTCGTTTCTGATATACTTATGGGGGGCGGTGGCCGTGAGTGCGAGGGCCCGTTCATCGCTGCTTGCAGCTTTAATTCTTCTTCTTCTTTTTCTTCTTCTTCTTCTTATTGTTCTGACAAAAGGAAGGCCTTTTTGCCCCCCTAAACGTGCCCAAAAAGTCACCAAATTTTGCATGCAAGTCAGGCCTGGCGAAAAATTTGATATTTAATGGTTTGCATTAATGGGCGTGGCAAAATGGCTCAACAGCGCCCCCTTGAAAACTTTGTGCCTCAAGCCCCACAATACGGTTTGTCGTACATGCACGAAAATCGGTACACACCTGTATCATGGGGCAACTTAAAGAAAAGTCTCTGGGCGTCATGTCGAGAAACCGAACAGGAAGTCGGCCATTTTGAATTAATCGTGTCATTTTGGCGAAATTTATGCCTTCCTTCGGCAGTTAATACGGCCCGAACCGTAACGTGCACCCAGGTGTGTTATACATCAAAATGTGCGTCTCCATCCTCTGACACCACGCATTACTTTTCTCTTTCAAATGCGTTACCGTGGCGACGCTAGACGCCAAAAAGCACGCCCACCCTTCATCTGATTGGTTCAGACAGAAAAAACTTTGAGCCTCAAGCCCCATAATACGGTTTGACGTACATGAATGAAAATCGGTACACACCTGTATCATGTCGCAACTTAAAGAAAAGTCTCTTGGAGCCATGGCCGAAACCGAACAGGAAGTCGGCCATTTTGAACATTCTGAATTAATCGCGTAATTTTGGAGCAATATATGCCATTCCTTCGAGAATTAATTCAGCCCGAACCGTATCGTGAACCCAGATGTGTTATACATCAAAATGTGCGTCTCCATCCTGCGACACCATGCATTACTTTTCTCTTTCAAAAGTGTTACTGTGGCGACGCTAGACGCCAAAAGGCGCGCCCCCCCTTCATCTGATTGGTCCATATTTGATAGTTCTCCAAAAGTCACCAAATTTTGCATGCAAGCCAGGCCTGGTGATAAATTTGATATTTCATGGTTTGAATTAATGGGCGTGGCCTAATGGCTCAACAGCGCCCCCTAGAATACTTTTATCTGCCATAACTTTTGAATAGTTTGACATAGGAAGTTGTGGGTGGTGTCATGGGAATCTGTAATGAGTCCTTAAGCTTCGTTGGCCTTAATTAGCTCCGCCCCTTCTTCTGATTGGTTGTCCCTTTTTTCTACTATAACTTTTGAATGGTTTGACATAGGAAGTCGTGGGTGGTGTCATCAGATTCTTTATGGAGTCCTTGACCTTCATTGGCCTGAATAAGCCCCACCCCTTCTTCTGATTGGTTGTCCCTTTTTTCTGCTATAACTTTTTAATGGTTTGACATAGGAAGTCGTGGGTGGTGTCATGGGACTCTGTAATGAGTTCTTAAGCTTCGTTGGCCTTAATTAGCCCCGCCCCTTCTTCTGATTGGTTGTCCCGATTTTCTGCTATAACTTTGGAATGGTTTGACATAGAGAGTCGTGGGTGGTGTCATTTCTGATATGCTTATGTGGGGCGGTGGCCATGAGTGCGAGGGCCCGTTCATTGCTGCTTGCAGCTTTAATTATTATTATTATTTTCCTGACAAAAGGAAGGCCTTTTTGCCCCCCTAAACATGCCCAAAAACTCACCAAATTTTGCATGCAAGCCAGGCCTGGCGAAAAATTTGATATTTAATGGTTTGCATTATTGGGCGTGGCAAAATGGCTCAACAGCGCCCCCTTGAAAACTTTGTGCCTCAAGCCCCACGATACGGTTTGACGTACATGCACGAAAATCGGTACACACCTGTATCATGGCCCAACGTAAAGAAAAGTCTCTTGGCGTCATGCCCGAAACCGGACAGCATGTCGGCCATTTTGAATTATTCGTGTCATTTTGGCGAAATTTATGCCATTCCTTCGGAAGTTAATTCAGCCCGAACCGTAACGTGCACCCAGGTGTGTTATACATCAAAATGTGTGTCTTCATCCTCCGACACCACGCATTACTTTTCTCTTTCAAAAGCGTTACCGTGGCCACGCAAGACGCCAAAAAGCGCGCCCACCCTTCATCTGATTGGTTCAGACCGAAAAAACTTTGCGCCTCCAGCCCCATAATACGGTTTGACGTACATGAACGAAAATCGGTACACACCTGTTTCATGTCGCAACTAAAAGAAAAGTCTCTTGGTGCCATGGCAGAAAGAGAACAGGAAGTCGGCCATTTTGAACATTCTGAATTAATCGCGTAATTTTGGAGCAATATATGCCATTCCTTCGAGAATTAATTCAGCCCGAACCGTATCGTGAACCCAGATGTGTTATACATCAAAATGTGCGTCTCCATCCTGCGACTACACGCATTACTTTTCTCTTTGAAAAGTGTTACCGTGGCGACGCTAGACGCCAACAAGCGCACCCCCCCTTCATCTGATTGGTCCATATTTGATATTTCCCCAAAAGGCACCAAATTTGGCATGCAAGCCAGGCCTGGCGATAAATTTGATATTTCATGGTTTGCATTAATGGGCGTGGCAAGATGGCTCATCAGCGCCCCCCGGAAAACTTTGTGCCTCAAGCCCCACAATGCGGTTTGACGTACATGCACGAAAATCGCTACACACCTGTATCATGGAACAACTTAAAGAAAAGTCTCTTGGAGCCATGGCCGAAACCGAACAGGATGTCGGCCATTTTGAATAAATCGTGTCATTTTGGCGAAATTTATGCCATTCCCTCGGCAGTTAATTCAGCCCGAACCGTAACGTGCACCCAGGTGTGTTATACATCAAAATGTGCGTCTACATCCTGCGACACCACGCATTACTTTTCTCTTTCAAAAGTGTTACCGTGGCGACGCTAGACGCCAAAAGGCGCGCCCCCCCTTCATGTGATTGGTCCATATTTGATAGTTCTCCAAAAGTGACCAAATTTTGCATGCAAGCCAGACTTGGCGATAAATTTGATATTTCATGGTTTGCATAAATGGGCGTGGCCTAACGGCTCAACAGCGCGCCCTAGAATACTTTTATCTGCCATAACTTTTGAATGGTTTGACATAGAGAGTTGTGGGTGGTGTCATGGGACTCTGTAATGAGTCCTTAAGCTTCGTTGGCCTTAATTAGCTCCGCCCCTTCTTCTGATTGGTTGTCCCGATTTTCTGCTATAACTTTGGAATGTTTTGACATAGAGAGTCGTGGGTGGTGTCATCAGTCTCTGTATGAAGTCCTTGACCTTCATTGGCCTGAATTAGCCCCGCCCCTTCTTCTGATTGGTTGTCCCTTTTTTCTGCTATAACTTTTTAATGGTTTGTCATAGGAAGTCGTGGGTGGTGTCATGGGACTCTGTAATGAGTCCTTAAGCTTCGTTGGCCTTTATTAGCCCCGCCCCTTCTTCTGATTGGTTGTCCCTTTTTTCTGCTTTAACTTTTCAATGGTTTGACATAGGAAGTTGTGGGTGGTGTCATTTCTGATATGCTTATGGGGGGCGGTGGCCGTGAGTGCGAGGGCCCGTTCATCGCTGCTTGCAGCTTTAATTAGGGCCCGAGCACCTTCAGTGCGAAGGCCCTATTGTATCTGTAGGAATTCTTCGCGTTATTAGGGCCCGAGCACCTTCAGTGCGAAGGCCCTATTGTATTTGCAGGAATTTTTATTATTATTAGGGCCCAAGCACCTTCAGTGCGAAGGCCCTATTGTATCTGTAGGAATTTTTATTATTAGGGCCCGAGCACCTTCAGTGCGAAGGCCCTATTGTATCTGTAGGAATTATTAGGGCCCGAGCACCTTCAGTGCGAAGGCCCTATTGTATCTGTAGGAATTCTTCGCGTTATTATTATTTTTCTGACGAAAGAAGGGCCTTTTTGCCCTCCTAAACGTGCCCAAAAAGTCACCAAATTTTGCAGGCAAACCAGGCCTGGTGAAAAATTTGATATTTAATGGTTTGCATTAATGGGCGTGGCAAAATGGCTCAACAGCGCCCCCCGGAAAGCTTTGTGCCTCAAGCCCCACGATACGGTTTGACGTACATGCACGAAAATCGGTTCACACCTGTATCATGGCACAACTTAAACAAAAGTCTCTTGGAGTCATGCCCGAAACCGAACAGGATGTCGGCCATTTTGAATTAATCGTGTCATTTTGGCGAAATTCATGCCATTCCTTCGGCAGTTAATACGGCCCGAACCGTAACGTGCCCCCAAGTGTGTTATACATCAAAATGTGCGTCTCCATCCTCCGACACCACGCATTACTTTTCTCTTTCAAAAGCGTTACCGTGGCGATGCTAGACGCCAAAAAGCGCTGCCCACCCTTCATCTGATTGGTTCAGACAGAAAAAACTTTGTGCCTCAAGCCCCAGAATACGGTTTGACGTACATGAACGGAAATCGGTACACACCTGTATCATGTCGCAACTTAAAGAAAAGTCTCTTGGCGCCATGGCCGAAACCGAACAGGAAGTCGGCCATTTTGAACATTCTGAATTAATCACGTAATTTTGGAGCAATATATGCCATTCCTTCGAGAATTAATACGGCCCGAACCGTCATGTGCACCCAGGTGTGTTATACATCAAAATGTGCGTCTCCCTCCTGCGACTACGCGCATTACTTTTCTCTTTCAAAAGTGTTACCGTGGCGACGCTAGACGCCAAAAAAGCACGCCCCCCCTTCATCTGATTGGTCCATATTTGATAGTTCCTCAAAAGGCACCAAATCTGGCATGCAAGCCAGGCCTGGCGATACATTTGATATTTCATGGTTTGTATTAATGGGCGTGGCAAAATGGCTCAACAGCGCCCCCCGGAAAACTTTGTGCCTTAAGCCCCACAATACGGTTTGACGTAAATGCACGAAAATCGGTACACACCTGTATCATGTCACAACTTAAAGAAAAGTCTCTTGGTGCCATGACGGAAACCGAACAGGATGTCGGCCATTTTGAATTAATTGTGTAATTTTGGCGCAATTTATGCCATTCCTTCGGCAATTAATACGGCCTGAACCGTAACGTGCACCCAGGTGTGTTATACATCAAAATGTGCGTCTCCACCCTGCGACTACACGCATTACTTTTCTCTTTCAAAAGTGTTACCGTGGCGACGCTAGACGCCAAAAAGCGCGCCCCCCCTTCATCTGATTGGTCCATATTTGATAGTTCTCCAAAAGTCATCAAATTTTGCATGCAAGCCAGGCCTGGTGATAAATTTGATATTTCATGGTTTGCATTAATGGGCGTTGCCTAATGGCTCAACAGCGCCCCCTAGAATACTTTTATCTGCCATAACTTTTGAATGGTTTGACATAAAGAGTCCTGGGTGGTGTCATGGGACTCGGTATTGAGTCCTTGACCATAATTGGTGAAAATTGGCCCCGCCCCTTCTTCTGATTGGTTGTCCCTATGTCCTGCTATAACTTTTGATTGTTTTGACATAGAGAGTAGTGGGTGGTGTCATGGGACTCGGTATTGAGTCCTTGACCATAATTGGTGAAAATTAGCCCCGGCCCTTCTTCTGATTGGTTGTCCCTATTTCCTGCTATAACATTTGATTGTTTTGACATAGAGAGCCGTGGGTGGAGTCATGGGACTCTGTAATGAGTCCTTGAGCTTCTTTGGCCTTAATTAGCACCGCCCCTTCTTCTGATTGGTTGTCCCGATTTTCTGCTATAACTTTTGAATGGTTTGACATAGAGAGTCGTGGGTGGTGTCATCAGATTCTGTATGGAGTCCTTGACCTTCATTGGCCTGAATTAGCCCCGCCCCTTCGTCTGATTGGTTTTCCTTTTTTCTGCTATAACTTTTGAATGGTTTGACATAGGAAGTCGTGGGTGGTGTCATTTCTGATATGCTTATGGGGGGCGGTGGCCGTGAGTGCGAGGGCCCGTTCATCGCTGCTTGCAGCTTTAATTTGTATTTTTTTTTAATTATTATTATTAGGGCCCGAGCACTTGCAGTGCGAAGGCCCTATTGTATTTGCAGGAATTTTCATTATTAGGGCACGAGCACCTTCAGTGCGAAGGCCCTATTGCATCTGTAGGAATTTTTCTTTCTTTCTTTCTTTCTTTCTTTCTTTCTTTCTTTCTTTCTTTCTTTCTTTCTTTCTTTCTTTCTTTCTTTCTTTCTTTCTTTCTTTCTTTCTTTCTTTCTTTCTTTCTTTCTTTCTTTCTTTCTTTCTTTCTTTCTTCTGACGAAAGGAGGGCCTTTTTGCCCCCCTAAACGTGCCCAAAAAGTCACCAAATTTTGCATGCAAGTCAGGCCTGGCGAAAAATTTGATATTTAATAGTTTACATTAATGGGCGTGTCAAAATGGCTCAACAGCGCCCCCCGGAAAACTTTATGCCTCAAGCCCCACACTGCGGTTTGACGTACATGCACAAAAATCGCTACATACCTGTATCAGTACACAACTTAAAGAAAAGTCTCTTGCCGACATGGCCGAAACCGAACAGGAAGTCAGCCGTTTTGAATTAATCGTGTCACTTTGGCGCAATTTATGCCATTCCTTCGGCAGTTAATACGGCCCGAACCGTAACATGCACCCAGGTGTGTTATACATCAAAACGTGCGTCTCCATCCTGCGACAACACGCATTACTTTGCTCTTTCAAAAGTGTTACCGTGGTGACGCTAGACGCCAAAAAGCGCGCCCGCCCTTCATCTGGTTGGGTCAGACAGAAAAAACTTTGCGCCTCAAGCCCCATAATACGGTTTGACGTACATGAACGAAAATCGGTACACACTTGTATCATGTCGCAACTTAAAGAAAAGTCTCTTGGCGCCATGGCCGAAACCGAACAGGAAGTCGGCCATTTTGAACATTCTGAATTAATCGCGTAATTTTGGAGCAATATGAGCCATTCCTTCGAGAATTAATACGGCCCGAACCGTAACGTGCACCCAGGTGTGTTATACATCAAAATGTGCGTCTCCATCCTGCGACTAAGCGCATTACTTTTCTCTTTCAAAAGTGTTACCGTGGCGACACTAGACGCCAAAAAGCGCGCCCCCCTTCATGTTATTGGTCCATATTTGATAGTTCCCCAAAAGTCACCAAATTTTGCATGCAAGGCAGGCCTGGCGATAAATTTGATATTTCATGGTTTGTAAGAATGGGTGTGGCAAAATGGCTCAACAGCGCCCCCCGGAAATCTTTGTGCCTCAGGCCCCACAACACGGTTCGACGTACATGCACGAAAATCGGTACACACCTGTATCATGTCGCAACTTAAAGAAAAGTCTCTTGGCGCCATGGCCAAAACCGAACAGGAAGTCGGCCATTTTGAATTAATTGTGTAATTTTGGTGCAATTTATGCCATTCTTTCGGCAATTAATACGGCCCGAACCGTAACGTGCATCCAGGAGTGTTATACATCAAAATGTGCGTCTTCATCTTGCGACTATGCGCATTACTTTTCTCTTTCAAAAGTGTTACCGTGGCGACGCTAGACGCCAAAAAGCGTGCCCCCCTTCATCTGATTGGTCCATATTTGATAGTTCTCCAAAAGTCACCAAATTTTGCATGCAAGCCAGGCCTGGCGATAAATTTGATATTTCATGGTTTGCATTAATGGGCGTGGCCTAACGGCTCAACAGCGCCCCCTAGAATACTTTTCTCTGCCATAACTTTTGAAAGGTTTGACATAAAGAGTCGTGGGTGGTGTCATGGGACTCGGTATTGAGTCCTTGACCATAATTGGTGAAAATTAGCCCCGCCCCTTCTTCGGATTGGTTGTCCCGATTTTCTGCTATAACTTTTGAATGGTTTGACATAGAGAGTCGTGGGTGGTGTCATCAGATTCTGTATGGAGTCCTTGACCTTCATTGGCCTCAATTAGCCCCGCCCCTTCTTCTGATTGGTTGTCCCTTTTTTCTGCTATAACTTTTGAATGGTTTGACATAGAGAGTCGTGGGTGGTGTCATCAGATTCTGTATGGAGTCCTTGACCTTCATTGGCCTCAATTAGCCCCGCCCCTTCTTCTTATTGGTTGTCCCTTTTTTCTGCTATAACTTTTGAATGGTTTGACATAGGAAGTCGTGGGTGGTGTCATTTCTGATATGCTTATGGGGGCGGTGGCCGTGAGTGCGAGGGCCCGTTCATCGCTGCTTGCAGCTTTAATTAGGGCCCGAGCACCTTCAGTGCGAAGGCCCTATTGTATTTGCAGGAATTCTTTGTATTATTTTTTTTATTATTAGGGCCCGAGCACCTTCAGTGCGAAGGCCCTATTGTATCTGTAGGAATTCTTCGCGTTATTATTATTTTTCTGACGAAAGGAAGGCCTTTTTGCCCCCCTAAACGTGCCCAAAAAGTCACCAAACTTTGCACGCAAGCCAGGCCTGGCGAAAAATTTGATATTTAATGGTTTACATTAATGGGCGTGACAAAATGGCTCAACAGCGCCCCCCGGAAAACTTTGTGCCTCAAGCCCCACAATACGATTTGACGTACATGCACGAAAATCGGTACACACCTGTATCATGGCGCAACTTAAAGAAAAGTCTCTTGGCGTCATGCCCGAAACCGAACAGGATGTCGGCCATTTTGAATTAATCGTGTCATTTTGGCGAAATTTATGCCATTCCTTCGGCAGTTAATATGGCCCGAACCGTAACGTGCCCCCAAGTGTGTTATACATCAAAATGTGCGTCTCCATCCTCTGACACCACGCATTACTTTTCTCTTTCAAAAGCGTTACCGTGGCGACGCTAGACGCCAAAAAGCGCGCCCACCCTTCATCTGATTGGTTCAGACAGAAAAAACTTTGCACCTCAAGCTCCACAATACGGTTTGACGTACATGAACGAAAATCGGTACACACCTGTATCATGTCGCAACTTAAAGAAAAGTCTCTTGGAGCCATGGCCGAAACCGAACAGGAAGTCGGCCATTTTGAACATTCTGAATTAATCGCGTAATTTTGGAGCAATATATGCCATTCCTTCGAGAATTAATACGGCCCGAACCGTATCGTGAACCCAGATGTGTTATACATCAAAATGTGCGTCTCCATCCTGCGACTACGCGCATTACTTTTCTCTTTCAAAAGTGTTACCGTGGCGACGCTAGACGCCAAAGACCGCGCCCCCCTTCATGTGATTGGTCCATATTTGATAGTTCCCCAAAAGTCACCAAATTTTGCATGCAAGGCAGGCCTGGCGATAAATTTGATATTTAATGGTTTGCATTAATGGGCGTGGCAAAATGGCTCAACAGCGCCCCCCGGAAAACTTTGTGCCTCAAGCACCACAATACGGTTTGATGTACATGCACGAAAATCGGTACACACCTGTATCTTTTCACAACTGAAAGGAAAGTCTCTTGGATCCATGGCCGAAACCGAACAGGAAGTCGGCCATTTTGAATTAATTGTGAAATTTTGGCGCAATTTATGCCATTCCTTCGGCAATTAATACGGCCCGAACCGTAACGTGCACCCAGGTGTGTTATACATCAAAATGTGCGTCTCCATCCTGCGACACCACACATTACTTTTCTCTTTCAAAAGTGTTACCGTGGCGACGCTAGACGCCAAAAGGTGCGCCCCCCCTTCATCTGATTGGTCCATATTTGATAGTTCTCCAAAAGTCACCAAATTTTGCATGCAAGGCAGGCCTGGCGATAAATTTGATATTTCATGGTTTGAATTAATGGGCGTGGCCTAACGGCTCAACAGCGCCCCCTAGATTACTTTTATCTGCCATAACTTTTGAATGGTTTGACATAGGAAGTTGTGGGTGGTGTCATGGGACTCTGTAATGAGTCCTTAAGCTTCGTTGGCCTTAATTAGCTCCGCCCCTTCTTCTGATTGGTTGTCCCTTTTTTCTACTATAACTTTTGAATGGTTTGACATAGAGAGTCGTGGGTGGTGTCCTGGGACTCGGTATTGAGTCCTTGACCATAATTGGTGAAAATTAGCCCCGCCCCTTCTTCTGATTGGTTGTCCAGATTTTCTGCTATAACTTTTGAATGGTTTGACATAGAGAGTTGTGGGTGGTGTCATCACATTCTGTATGGAGTCCTTGACCTTCATTGGCCTGAATTAGCCCCGCCCCTTCTTCTGATTGGTTGTCCCTTTTTTCCGCTATAACTTTTGAATGGTTTGACATAGGAAGTCATGGGTGGTGTCATTTCTGATATGCTTATGGGGGGCGGTGGCCGTGAGTGCGAGGGCCCGTTCATCGCTGCTTGCAGCTTTAATTATTAGGGCCCGAGCACCTTCAGTGCGAAGGCCCTATTGTATCTGTAGGAATTCTTCGCGTTATTATTATTTTTCTGACGAAAGAAGGGCCTTTTTGCCCTCCTAAACGTGCCCAAAAAGTCACCAAATTTTGCAGGCAAACCAGGCCTGGTGAAAAATTTGATATTTAATGGTTTGCATTAATGGGCGTGGCAAAATGGCTCAACAGCGCCCCCTTGAAAACTTTGTGCCTCAAGCCCCACGATACGGTTTGACGTACATGCACGAAAATCGGTTCACACCTGTATCATGGCACAACTTAAACAAAAGTCTCTTGGAGTCATGCCCGAAACCGAACAGGATGTCGGCCATTTTGAATTAATCGTGTCATTTTGGCGAAATTCATGCCATTCCTTCGGCAGTTAATACGGCCCGAACCGTAACGTGCCCCCAAGTGTGTTATACATCAAAATGTGCGTCTCCATCCTCCGACACCACGCATTACTTTTCTCTTTCAAAAGCGTTACCGTGTCGACGCTAGACGCCAAAAAGCGTGTCACCCTTCATCTGATTGGTTCAGACAGAAAAAACTTTGTGCCTCAAGCCCCAGAATACGGTTTGACGTACATGAACGGAAATCGGTACACACCTGTATCATGTCGCAACTTAAAGAAAAGTCTCTTGGCGCCATGGCCGAAACCGAACAGGAAGTCGGCCATTTTGAACATTCTGAATTAATCACGTAATTTTGGAGCAATATATGCCATTCCTTCGAGAATTAATACGGCCCGAACCGTCATGTGCACCCAGGTGTGTTATACATCAAAATGTGCGTCTCCCTCCTGCGACTACGCGCATTACTTTTCTCTTTCAAAAGTGTTACCGTGGCGACGCTAGACGCCAAAAAGCACGCCCCCCCTTCATCTGATTGGTCCATATTTGATAGTTCCTCAAAAGGCACCAAATTTGGCATGCAAGCCAGGCCTGGCGATACATTTGATATTTCATGGTTTGTATTAATGGGCGTGGCAAAATGGCTCAACAGCGCCCCCCGGAAAACTTTGTGCCTTAAGCCCCACAATACGGTTTGACGTAAATGCACGAAAATCGGTACACACCTGTATCATGTCACAACTTAAAGAAAAGTCTCTTGGTGCCATGACGGAAACCGAACAGGATGTCGGCCATTTTGAATTAATTGTGTAATTTTGGCGCAATTTATGCCATTCCTTCGGCAATTAATACGGCCTGAACCGTAACTTGCACCCAGGTGTGTTATACATCAAAATGTGCGTCTCCACCCTGCGACTACACGCATTACTTTTCTCTTTCAAAAGTGTTACCGTGGCGACGCTAGACGCCAAAAAGCGCGCCCCCCCTTCATCTGATTGGTCCATATTTGATAGTTCTCCAAAAGTCATCAAATTTTGCATGCAAGCCAGGCCTGGTGATAAATTTGATATTTCATGGTTTGCATTAATGGGCGTTGCCTAATGGCTCAACAGCGCCCCCTAGAATACTTTTCTCTGCCATAACTTTTGAATGGTTTGACATAAAGAGTCCTGGGTGGTGTCATGGGACTCGGTATTGAGTCCTTGACCATAATTGGTGAAAATTGGCCCCGCCCCTTCTTCTGATTGGTTGTCCCTATGTCCTGCTATAACTTTTGATTGTTTTGACATAGAGAGTAGTGGGTGGTGTCATGGGACTCGGTATTGAGTCCTTGACCATAATTGGTGAAAATTAGCCCCGCCCCTTCTTCTGATTGGTTGTCCCTATTTCCTGCTATAACATTTGATTGTTTTGACATAGAGAGCCGTGGGTGGAGTCATGGGACTCTGTAATGAGTCCTTGAGCTTCTTTGGCCTTAATTAGCACCGCCCCTTCTTCTGATTGGTTGTCCCGATTTTCTGCTATAACTTTTGAATGGTTTGACATAGAGAGTCGTGGGTGGTGTCATCAGATTCTGTATGGAGTCCTTGACCTTCATTGGCCTGAATTAGCCCCGCCCCTTCGTCTGATTGGTTTTCCCTTTTTTCTGCTATAACTTTTGAATGGTTTGACATAGGAAGTCGTGGGTGGTGTCATTTCTGATATGCTTATGGGGGGCGGTGGCCGTGAGTGCGAGGGCCCGTTCATCGCTGCTTGCAGCTTTAATTATTATTATTTTTCTGACAAAAGGAAGGCCTTTTTGCCCCCCTAAACGTACCCAAAAAGTCACCAAATTTTGCACGCAAACCAGGCCTGGCGAAAAATTTGATATTTTATGGTTTGCATTAATGGGAGTGGCAAAATGGCTCAACAGCGCCCCCCGGAAAACTTTGTGCCTCAAGCCCCACAATACGGTTTGACGTACATGCACGAAAATCGCTACACACCTGTATCATGGCACAACTTAAAGAAAAGTCTCTTGGAGTCATGCCCGAAACCGAACAGGATGTCGGCCATTTTGAATTAATCATGTCATTTTGGCGAAATTCATGCCATTCCTTCGGCAGTTAATACGGCCCGAACCGTAACGTGCCCCCAAGTGTGTTATACATCAAAATGTGCGTCTCCATCCTCCGACACCACGCATTACTTTTCTCTATCAAAAGCGTTACCGTGGCGACGCTAGACGCCAAAAAGCGCGCCCACCCTTCATGTGATTGGTTCAGACAGAAAAAACTTTGTGCCTCAAGCCCCATAATACGGTTTGACGTACATGAACGAAAATCGGTACACACCTGTATCATGTCGCAACTTAAAGAAAAGTCTCTTGGCGCTATGGCCGAAACCGAACAGGAAGTCGGCCAATTTGAACATTCTGAATTAATCATGTAATTTTGGAGCAATATATGCCATTCCTTCGAGAATTAATAGGGCGCGAACCGTAACGTGCACCCAGGTGTGTTATACATCAAAATATGCGTCTCCATCGTGCGACAAACATGTGATGGCCGCAGCGTGAGAGTACGTGTCTCGATCGCTCTGTCTGCTCTGTTTTTTGTAGCCGACAATACTGCAATGTTATGCAATTGATCCAATTTTATTAGTCAGCCAAGTGTAGGCATTTTCAGTCGTATCCTGGTGAACTCTTTTTTTTGTATTTGGAGGGCGCAACAATGGCAACTTTAACGCTACAAAGTTTGCTGGACGCCATTGAGAAGAGCAAGACGGAAATGCTGACCCACATCAACGCAAAAGTTGATCCTATTCAGACTGGCCTGACTAATATACAGACCTCCCTTTACACACTGGGAGCACAAGTCGAGTTATTAGAGGGAAGAACCAGCAGAAATGAGAACAATATTGATGATCTGACGGAACGAGTGAGAGCACTTGAAGCAGATAACACTTACCTACGCGAGAAGGTGGATGATCTGGAGAACAGGTCTCGCCGTTCAAACCTCCGTGTAGTTGGAATCCCTGAGTCTGCCGAAGGTTCTGATATGATCCGGTTCTTGTCCCAGCTGATCCCGTCGCTCCTGGGCCAGGAGAATTTCCCTACTTTTCCCATCATTGAAAGAGCCCACCGCTCACCGACTCAACGTCCGAATGACAGGGATACTCCCAGGCCCATTATACTGAAGATGCTCAACTTTCAAGACAAGATGAAAATCATCCGACTGGCCAGGGAGAAAAGGAAAGTGGAATTCAACGGGTCCCGCATCTACTTCAATCCGGATCTCAGCGCCGACTTGGCAAGACGACACAAGAGCTTCGCCGGCATCAAACGTGAGCTCCGTGAACGTAAGATCAAGTACTTTGTCAGATATCCATGCACATTGTGTATCTCCACTGATGGCAAAGAACAGCGCTTTAATTGTCCCAAGATGGCAAGGGCTGCCCTAATATCAGCACCGAACTCTCCTGATAGTATGTGTTAGTGGTTGAAGCTTGCTGGCCCCGTGTAGGTTAGCGCTGGGTTAGCCTTCAGCTGCTAACCTGTATCTTGCCGGTGGCTTGAGCTGGTGGACAACAGTGGCTGATTGACTCTTCTTCTGAATCTTCTTCTCATCTTCTCTTCTTTTGTTTTAGTTTTTGCTTTAAATGGGGTCTATTAGTGATGCCTTGCGATATTTGTGTTTATATACTGGCTGTTGTGTTGATCGGGAGGCATTTGTCTTCCACATTGTTGTTTGTTTACTTCTGACTGTCGCAGAACAAATGCGTCACTTTCCCTACAGACGTTAGTGAGAGGACCTCATGGTTGTCATGGGTAGGCCATGATGCTGCCTGTGCATAATTATTATTTTTTTATTCTCTCTTTCTCACTGCAGATATTGTAGTTATTTGTTTGTTTGGTTTTGTTTATGCTTTTCTCTGCAGGCTACGATTATGTATGAACATGGGAGTGTGTATTTTTTTTTTTTTTTTTTTTTTCTCTTTCTCTTCTCTCCCTTTCTCTGTAAGCAGACAGAGCATTTTGAGTCCATAGTGAATCTTTACTGGTATGCCCTGGGCTATAGAACCCATGGAACCTGATGCTACCTGGGTTAAAGCTTGGGCATCCTCTATTGATTTGTCTTTTTATTTTTTTGTTTTTTGTTGTGAGTGTATGTTTTGTGTGTGTATTATGTGTGTTTTGACTTACTGCAACCTCATTTTAGTGTTAACTATTTTGTTTGGTGACGGCATTGATAGCATCAAAAAATACAATGGATGATATTAAAGGATTAAAAGTGATTCACTTAAATATTAGAAGTCTTGTACCCAAGATTGATTTACTGCGTGCGTGGGTTTATTTGCACAAACCAAGTATCATTACACTTTCGGAAACATTTCTGAACAGTGACATCTCTGATAATGAAATCAGCATAACAAATTATTTATTATATAGGGCAGATAGACTCACTAGGCATGGAGGGGTGGCTATTTATGTTTCTGCCGACATGGTATCTGAACTTATTACTCCCTCTATTGCTCCACAGGGTTTTGAGTCGGTTTTTGTTAAAATTGTTTTACATACTAATAAGAGTTTACACATAGGCAGTATATATAGACCACCCTCTTCTCCAGTGGACTCCTTCAAAAATTTGATCTCAACTATTACATCCATATCTGCCATGAATGAACTAATTTTACTGGGTGATTTCAATAGAAATTGGCTAGATAAGTCATCCGACACAATTAAAAGGAAATTCATTGGCATAAATCTTACCCAGCTAATAAATGAACCAACACGGGTCACCAAAAAAACAAATTCTCTACTGGACTGGATATTGGTCTCACATCCTGACAGGATTATTAAATCTGGAGTTATGTCAGACTGCTTTAGCGATCACTCGATCATTTACTGTATATGGAAAATTAAGCTCCCCAAATCACCACCAAGAGATGATCAAGATCAGGCAACACAGGAAAATGGATCCTGAATTATTTTGTAACGATTTAATTAATATAAATTGGGACCGTTTTCAGTTGATACCCAACGTTCAGGATGCCTGGGACTATTTTTTCACTGAATATAATGAAGTGCTGGATAAACATGCTCCGTGGAAGATGATCAAGGTCAGAGGTCAACATCTTCCCTGGATTACCCCAGAACTTATCAGTCTCTTCAGGCAGAGAGACAAAGCATGGTCGGTTTATCGGAAATCGAGAAATAATGCTGACTGGGAAGTGTACAGACAACTTAGAAATCAGAGTAAAATTAAAACTCGTAATGCCAAGTCTAATTATTATAATGAATGTCTGAACTCTGAATTAAAAAATCCAAAACAATTTTGGCGGAAGATGAAATCAATTACAAATGATAAAGAAAAGCATATAATTAACAAACTAAGAATTGATGATAATATTTTGCATGATGCTTTATCTGTTGCCCAAGCATTTAATCAGCATTTTTCTTCTGTCTGTTCTACTCTTCTTCCTGTCTCGAAAACCAATGAATGGTTTGGCAGCACTTCACCTCCTGTCAGTTCATCTTTTTCATTCAGAAAAATCATGCCAACCGAAGTACTGAATGCTATTAAAGAATCCAATGGTAATAGTAGCGCCGGACTTGATGGACTAGAAAATAGATATATTAAATTAGCTGTCAATGTTCTTATGTATCCTCTCGCGGAGCTGTTCAATCTGTCATTTTCATCAAATGAATTACCTATCATCTGGAAACTGGCACGAATCACACCGCTCCACAAAACTGGTGATATTCTTGACTGTAATAATTATAGACCCATATCTATTATTTGTTCAATTGCAAAAATCTTTGAAAAACTGGTCCATTCTCAACTCACAGATTATCTCAAGATTAATAATATTCTATCACCTGCTCAATCTGGCTTCAGATCCAATCATTCAACAACCACTGCATTGCTGAAAATAACAAATGACATCTTCACTGCTGCAGGCAATGGTGAAGTCACAGGTGCAATATTTATTGACCTAACCAAAGCGTTTGATTTTGTTGACCGGTATTTGTTATTAGATAAACTGTACAATATAGGTCTATCTAAAAATGCAATTCTGTGGTTTAGTGCGTTTCTTCACAATAGAAAACAATGTGTTGTGTTAGATGGCAAATTTTCTGATTGTCTGATCCAGGAAAGAGGAGTGCCACAAGGTTCCACCTTGGGACCCCTTCTGTTTTCTATATATGTAAATGATTTACCATCCATCTTCAATAATTCTTCTGTACAACTGTATGCTGATGACACGGTCATCTATACATCAAAATCTGACCCACTGGAAGTGCAGGCCATTCTTCAATCTGACTTTAATAGACTTGAAGACTGGCTCTCGTGCAACAAATTACTTCTTAACAAAAATAAATCTGTCACTATGATCTTTGGTTCCAACTTGAAATTGAAATCTATATCAAGTTCACTGTCTATATGCTGTAAAGATGGCACATTTCTGCAGAAGGTCGATAAATTTAAATATCTTGGTGTATGGATGGATCCCACCTTGTCATTTAAATCACATATTGAAAGTATTGTACGGAAAGTGAATTGTCGGATGAACATGTTACATAGATCCAGAAAATGCTTTACAAATCGTGTTAGAAAGAGACTGGCTGTGCAACTGATCCTTCCGATATTTGATTATTGTGATGTTGTTTACTTTTCCTCTTCTAAATGTGTTTTAGCTCCTCTTAACAAAGTGTACAATAGAATCTGCAGATTTATACTGGACTGTCCTTATCATACTCACCATTGTTCAATGTACCAGTCTCTTCACTTCCCCTCTCTTCACACTCGACGACAGACTCACTGGTTTCAATTTATATTTAAATGTATTTATTACGATTACCCGCCTTATTTAAAACAATATTTTGTACAACTTACATCTAATTATCAAACCAGGCAATCTATTTATCCCTACTTTGCAGTGCCTCACAATAGGAAATCAGTGGGTACAAAAGCATTCATGTTCAAAGGTCCAAACGACTGGAACCATCTACCTGTAGTTATCAGATCATCGCAATCATTCATCAGTTTTAATCAAGTCCTATCCACCTACCTTGAAACACCCTGCTCCTGCTTTCATTAACTCTGTCACCATATTTTTTCATATTTTTTTAAAATATTTTTTCTTATCTAATATTTGTTCAAACTCTGGTTGCAATCTTGTCGAAGTGATTTTTGTATATGTCTGTCTTGTTTTTTTTTTTTTGTTTTTTTTTTTTTTTTGTTTTTGTTTGATGGTTTGTTTTTGTTTTGTTTTGGTGTCTGTATTGTATTGTATTGTCTTGTCTCCTTTCACTGTATTGTGCTGAGTTGTGTTATGTCTTGATGTTTTTTGTGTAGGACCCCCTCGTAAACGAGTTGTTACAACTCAAGGGGCTTATCCTAGAAATAAACAACTTCATTAACACGCATTACTTTTCTCTTTCAAAAGTGTTACCGTGGCGACGCTAGACGCCAAAAAGCGCGCCCCCCCTTCATCTGATTGGTCCATATTTGATAGTTCCCCAAAAGGCACCAAATTTGGCATGCAAGCCAGGCCTGGTGATGAATTTTATATTTCATGGTTTGCATTAATGGGCGTGGCAAAATGGCTCAACAGCGCCCCCCGGAAAACTTTGTGCCTCAAGCCACACAATACGGTTTGACGTACATGCAGGAAAATCGGTACACACCTGTATCATGGCGCAACTTAAAGAAAAGTCTCTTGGCGCCATGGCCGAAACCGAACAAGATGTCGGCCATTTTGAATTAATTGTGTAATTTTGGCGCAATTTATGCCATTCTTTCGGCAATTAATACCGCCCAAACCGTAACGTGCACCCAGGTGTGTTATACCTCAAAATGTGCGTCTCCACCTTGCGACTACACGCATTACTTTTCTCTTTCAAAAGTGTAACCGTGGCGACGCTAGATGCCAAAAAGCGCGCCTCCCTTCATCTGATTGGTTCATATTTGATAGTTCTCCAAAAGTCACCAAATTTGGCATGCAATACAGACTTGGCGATAAATTTGATATTTCATGGTTTGCATTAATGGGCGTGGCCTAACGGCTCAACAGCGCCCCCTAGAATACTTTTCTCTGCCATAACTTTTGAATGGTTTGACATAAAGAGTCGTGGGTGGTGTCATGGGACTCGGTATTGAGTCCTTGACCATAATTAGTGAAAATTAGCCCCGCCCCTTCTTTTGATTGGTTGTCCATATTTCCTGCTATAACTTTTGAATGGTTTGACATAGAGAGTTGTGGGTGGTGTCATCAGACTCTGTATGGAGTCCTTGACCTTCATTGGCTTGAATTAGCCCCGCCCCTTCTTCTGATTGGTTGTTCCTTTTTTCTGCTATAACCTTTGAATGGTTTGACATAGGAAGTCGTGGGTGGTGTCGTTTCTGATATGCTTATGGGGGCGGTGGCCGTGAGTGCGAGGGCCCGTTCATCGCTGCTTGCAGCTTTAATTATTATTATTTTTCTTCTGACAAAGTGATGGCCTTTTTGCCCCCCTTAACATGCCCAAAAAGTCACCAAATTTTGCACCCAAGTCAGGCCTGGCGAAAAATTTGATATTTAATGGTTTGCATTAATGGGCGTGGTAAAATGGCTCAACAGCGCCCCCTTGAAAACTTTGTGCCTCAAGCCCCACGATACGGTTTGACGTACATGCACGAAAATCGGTACACACCTGTATCATGGGACAACTTAAACAAAAGTCTCTTGGCGACATGGCCGAAACCGAACAGGAAGTCGGCCATTTTGAATTAATCGTGTCATTTTGGCGAAATTTATGCCATTCCTTCGAAAGTTAATTCAGCCCGAACCGTAACGTGCCCCCAGGTGTGTTATACATCAAAATGTGCGTCGCCCTCCTGCGACCACACGCATTACTTTTCTCTTTCAAAAGCGTTACCGTGGCGACGCTAGACGCCAAAAAGCGCGCCCACCCTTCATCTCGTTGCTTCAGACAGAAAAAACTTTGCGCCTCAAGCCCCACAATACGGTTTGACGTACCTGAACGAAAATTGGTACACTCCTGTATCATGTCGCAACTAAAAGAAAAGTCTCTTGGCGCCATGGCCGAAACCGAACAGGAAGTCGGCCATTTTGAACATTCTGAATTAATCGCGTAATTTTGGAGCAATATATGCCATTCCTTCGAGAACTAATTCAGCCCGAACCGTATCGTGAACCCAGATGTGTTATACATCAAAATGTGCGTCTCCATCCTGCGACTACACGCATTACTTTTCTCTTTGAAAAGTGTTACCGTGGCGATGCTAGACGCCAACAAGCGCACCCCCCCTTCATCTGATTGGTCCATATTTGATAGTTCCCCAAAAGGCACCAAATTTGGCATGCAAGCCAGGCCTGGCGATAAATTTGATATTTCATGGTTTGCATTAATGGGCGTGGCAAAATGGCTCAACAGCGCCCCCCGGAAAACTTTGTGCCTCAAGCCCCACAATACGGTTTGACGTACATGCACGAAAATCGCTACACACCTGTATCATGGCACAACTTAAAGAAAAGTCTCTTGGAGCCATGGCCGAAACCGAACAGGATGTCGGCCATTTTGAATAAATTGTGTCATTTTGGCGAAATTTATGCCATTCCTTCGGCAGTTAATTCAGCCCGAACCGTAACGTGCACCCAGGTGTGTTATACATCAAAATGTGCGTCTACATCCTACGACACCACGCATTACTTTTCTCTTTCAAAAGTGTTACCGTGGCGACGCTAGACGCCAAAAGGCGCGCCCCCCATTCATGTGATTGGTCCATATTTGATAGTTCTCCAAAAGTCACCAAATTTTGCATGCAAGCCAGACTTGGTGATAAATTTGATATTTCATGGTTTGCATTAATGGGCGTGGCCTAACGGCTCAACAGCGCCCCCTAGAATACTTTTATCTGCCATAACTTTTGAATGGTTTGACATAGGAAGTCGTGGTTGGTGTCATGGGACTCTGTAATGAGTTCTTAAGCTTCGTTGGGCTTAATTAGCCCCGCCCCTTCTTCTGATTGGTTGTCCCGATTTTCTGCTATAACTTTGGAATGGTTTGACATAGAGAGTCCCGCTTCCTGATTCAAACGTCTGCCGGCCCCGCCCCCCGACCAATCAGTGGCGAGTAAGGTGATGACGGCCCCGCCCCCCGACCAATCAGTGGCGAGTAGGGTGATGACGGCCCCGCCCCCCGACCAATCAGTGGCGAGTAGGGTGATGACGGCCCCGCCCCCCGACCAATCAGTGGCGAGTAGGGTGATGACGGCCCCGCCCCCCAACCAATCAGTGGCGAGTAGGGTGGTGACGGCCCCGCTCCCCGACCAATCAGCTGCCTGTAATATGGTGACGTCAGAAATAGACCCGTGCTCAGCCCGGGTAGAACCTCGGTAGAATGGTTACAGAAAAGTAATAAAAATAGTAGTGTTTTACTAATATTTATACCTTACAAATATTTAAAAAATTAGGAAAAAAAAAGTTCCAGACATTTTATCGCTATGTTGGTCTTAATGGGCGTGGCCTAATGGCTCAACAGCGCCCCCTAGAAAACTTTTCTCTGCCATAACTTTTGAATGGTTTGACATAGAGAGTTGTGGGTGGTGTCATGGGACTCGGTATTGAGTCCTTGACCTTCATTGGCCTGAATTAGCCCCGCCCCTTCTTCTGATTGGTTGTCCCGATTTTCTGCCATAACTTTTGAATGCTTTGACATAGAGAGTCGTGGGTGGTGTCATCAGACTCTGTATGAAGTCCTTGACCTTCATTGGCCTGAATTAGCCCTGCCCCTTCTTCTGATTGGTTGTTCCTTTTTTCTGCTATAACCTTTGAATGGTTTGACATAGGAAGTCGTGGGTGGTGTCATTTCTGATATGTTTATGGGGGGCGGTGGCCGTGAGTGCGAGGGCCCGTTCATCGCTGCTTACAGCTTTAATTAGGGCCCGAGCACCTTCAGTGCGAAGGCCCTATTGTATCTGTAGGAATTCTTCGCGTTATTATTATTTTTCTGACGAAAGAAGGGCCTTTTTGCCCCCCTAAACGTGCCCAAAAAGTCACCAAATTTTGCAGGCAAACCAGGCCTGGTGAAAAATTTGATATTTAATGGTTTGCATTAATGGGCGTGGCAAAATGGCTCAACAGCGCCCCCTTGAAAACTTTGTGCCTCAAGCCCCACGATACGGTTTGACGTACATGCACGAAAATCGGTTCACACCTGTATCATGGCACAACTTAAACAAAAGTCTCTTGGAGTCATGCCCGAAACCGAACAGGATGTCGGCCATTTTGAATTAATCGTGTCATTTTGGCGAAATTCATGCCATTCCTTCGGCAGTTAATACGGCCCGAACCGTAACGTGCCCCCAAGTGTGTTATACATCAAAATGTGCGTCTCCATCCTCCGACACCACGCATTACTTTTCTCTTTCAAAAGCGTTACTGTGTCGACGCTAGACGCCAAAAAGCGTGTCACCCTTCATCTGATTGGTTCAGACAGAAAAAACTTTGTGCCTCAAGCCCCAGAATACGGTTTGACGTACATGAACGGAAATCGGTACACACCTGTATCATGTTGCAACTTAAAGAAAAGTCTCTTGGCGCCATGGCCGAAACCGAACAGGAAGTCGGCCATTTTGAACATTCTGAATTAATCACGTAATTTTGGAGCAATATATGCCATTCCTTCGAGAATTAATACGGCCCGAACCGTCATGTGCACCCAGGTGTGTTATACATCAAAATGTGCGTCTCCCTCCTGCGACTACGCGCATTACTTTTCTCTTTCAAAAGTGTTACCGTGGCGACGCTAGACGCCAAAAAGCACGCCCCCCCTTCATCTGATTGGTCCATATTTGATAGTTCCTCAAAAGGCACCAAATTTGGCATGCAAGCCAGGCCTGGCGATACATTTGATATTTCATGGTTTGTATTAATGGGCGTGGCAAAATGGCTCAACAGCGCCCCCCGGAAAACTTTGTGCCTTAAGCCCCACAATACGGTTTGACGTAAATGCACGAAAATCGGTACACACCTGTATCATGTCACAACTTAAAGAAAAGTCTCTTGGTGCCATGACGGAAACCGAACAGGATGTCGGCCATTTTGAATTAATTGTGTAATTTTGGCGCAATTTATGCCATTCCTTCGGCAATTAATACGGCCTGAACCGTAACGTGCACCCAGGTGTGTTATACATCAAAATGTGCGTCTCCACCCTGCGACTACACGCATTACTTTTCTCTTTCAAAAGTGTTACCGTGGCGACGCTAGACGCCAAAAAGCGCGCCCCCCCTTCATCTGATTGGTCCATATTTGATAGTTCTCCAAAAGTCATCAAATTTTGCATGCAAGCCAGGCCTGGTGATAAATTTGATATTTCATGGTTTGCATTAATGGGCGTTGCCTAATGGCTCAACAGCGCCCCCTAGAATACTTTTCTCTGCCATAACTTTTGAATGGTTTGACATAAAGAGTCCTGGGTGGTGTCATGGGACTCGGTATTGAGTCCTTGACCATAATTGGTGAAAATTGGCCCCGCCCCTTCTTCTGATTGGTTGTCCCTATGTCCTGCTATAACTTTTGATTGTTTTGACATAGAGAGTAGTGGGTGGTGTCATGGGACTCGGTATTGAGTCCTTGACCATAATTGGTGAAAATTAGCCCCGCCCCTTCTTCTGATTGGTTGTCCCTATTTCCTGCTATAACATTTGATTGTTTTGACATAGAGAGCCGTGGGTGGAGTCATGGGACTCTGTAATGAGTCCTTGAGCTTCTTTGGCCTTAATTAGCACCGCCCCTTCTTCTGATTGGTTGTCCCGATTTTCTGCTATAACTTTTGAATGGTTTGACATAGAGAGTCGTGGGTGGTGTCATCAGATTCTGTATGGAGTCCTTGACCTTCATTGGCCTGAATTAGCCCCGCCCCTTCGTCTGATTGGTTTTCCCTTTTTTCTGCTATAACTTTTGAATGGTTTGACATAGGAAGTCGTGGGTGGTGTCATTTCTGATATGCTTATGGGGGGCGGTGGCCGTGAGTGCGAGGGCCCGTTCATCGCTGCTTGCAGCTTTAATTAGGGCCCGAGCACCTTCAGTGCGAAGGCCCTATTGTATTTGCAGGAATTCTTTGTATTATTTTTTTTTTTATTATTATTATTTTTCTGACAAAAGGAAGGCCTTTTTGCCCCCCTAAACGTGCCCAAAAAGTCACCAAATTTTGCATGCAAACCAGGCCTGGCGAAAAATTTGATATTTTATGGTTTGCATTAATGGGAGTGGCAAAATGGCTCAACAGCGCCCCCCGGAAAACTTTGTGCCTCAAGCCCCACGATACGGTTTGTCGTACATGCACGAAAATCGGGACACACCTGTATCATGGGGCAACTTAAATAAAAGTCTCTTGGAGTCATGCCCGAAACCGAACAGGAAGTCGGCCATTTTGAATTAATCGTGTCACTTTGGCGCAATTTATGCCATTCCTTCGGCAGTTAATACGGCCCGAACCGTAACGTGCCCCCAAGTGTGTTATACATCAAAATGTGCGTCTCCATCCTGCGACAACACGCATTACTTTTCTCTTTCAAAAGCGTTACCGTGGCGACACTAGACACCAAAAAGCGCGCCCACCCTTCATCTGGTTGGTTCAGACCAAAAAAACTTTGCGCCTCAAGCCCCAGAATACGGTGTGACGTACATGAACGAAAATCGGTACACACCTGTATCATGTCGCAACTTAAAGAAAAGTCTCTTGGCGCCATGGCCGAAACCGAACAGGAAGTCGGCCATTTTGAACATTCTGAATTAATCACGTAATTTTGGAGCAATATATGCCATTCCTTCGAGAATTAATACGGCCCGGACCGTATCGTGAACCCAGATGTGTTATACGTACAAATGTGCGTCTCCATCCTGCGACTACACGCATTACTCTTCTCTTTCAAAAGTGTTACCGTGGCGACGCTAGACGCCAAAAAGCGTGCCCCCCCTTCATCTGATTGGTCCATATTTGATAGTTCCCCAAAAGGCACCAAAATTGGCATGCAAGCCAGGCCTGGCGATAAATTTGATATTTCATGGTTTGCATTAATGGGCGTGGCAAAATGGCTCAACAGCGCCCCCCGGAAAACTTTGTGCCTCAAGCCCCACAATACGGTTTGACGTACATGCACGAAAATCGCTACACACCTGTATCATGGCACAACTTAAAGAAAAGTCTCTTGGAGCCATGGCCGAAACCGAACAGGAAGTCGGCCATTTTTAAATCTGATTGGTCCATATTTGATAGTTCTCCAAAAGTCACCAAATTTGGCATGCAATACAGACTTGGCGATAAATTTGATATTTCATGGTTTGCATTAATGGGCGTGGCCTAACGGCTCAACAGCGCCCCCTAGAATACTTTTCTCTGCCATAACTTTTGAATGGTTTGACATAGGAAGTTGTGGGTGGTGTCATGGGACTCTGTATGGAGTCTTTGAGCTTCGTTGGCCTTAATTAGCCCCGCCCCTTCTTCTGATTGGTTGTCCCGATTTTCTGCTATAACTTTTGAATGGTTTGACATAGAGAGTCGTGGGTGGTGTCATCAGATTCTGTATGGAGTCCTTGAGCTTCGTTGGCCTTAATTAGCCCCGCCCCTTCTTCTGATTGGTTGTCCCTTTTTTCTGCTATAACTTTTGAATGGTTTGACATAGGAAGTCGTGGGTGGTGTCATTTCTGATATGCTTATGGGGGGCGGTGGCCGTGAGTGCGAGGGCCCGTTCATCGCTGCTTGCAGCTTTAATTATTAGGGCCCGAGCACTTGCAGTGCGAAGGCCCTATTGTATTTGCAGGAATTATTCTTTTTCTTCTTCTTCTTCTTATTGTTCTGACAAAAGGAAGGCCTTTTTGCCCCCCTAAATGTGCCCAAAAAGTCACCAAATTTTGCATGGAAGCCAGGCCTGGCGAAAAATTTGATATTTTTTGGTTTGCATTCATGGGCGTGGCAAAATGGCTCAACAGCGCCCCCTTGAAAATTTTGTGCCTCAAGCCCCACAATACGGTTTGACGTACATGCACGAAAATCGGTACACACCTGTATCATGTTGCAACTTAAAGAAAAGTCTCATGGCGCCATGGCCGAAACCGAACAGGAAGTCGGCCATTTTGAATTAATTGTGTAATTTTGGCGCAATTTATGCCTTTCCTTCGGCAATTAATACGGCCCGAACCGTAACGTGCCCCCAGGTGTGTTATACATCAAAATGTGCGTCTGCATCCTCCGACACCACGCATTACTTTTCTCTTTCAAAAGCGTTACCGTGGCGACGCTAGACGCCAAAAAGCGCGCCCACCCTTCATCTGATTGGTTCAGACAGAAAAAACTTTGCGCCTCAAGCCCCAGAATACGGTGTGACGTACATGAACGAAAATCGGTACACACCTGTATCATGTCGCAACTTAAAGAAAAGTCTCTTGGCGCCATGGCCGAAACCGAACAGGAAGTCGGCCATTTTGAACATTCTGAATTAATCACGTAATTTTGGAGCAATATATGCCATTCCTTCGAGAATTAATACGGCCCGGACCGTATCGTGAACCCAGATGTGTTATACGTACAAATGTGCGTCTCCATCCTGCGACTACACGCATTACTCTTCTCTTTCAAAAGTGTTACCGTGGCGACGCTAGACGCCAAAAAGCGTGCCCCCCCTTCATCTGATTGGTCCATATTTGATAGTTCCCCAAAAGGCACCAAAATTGGCATGCAAGCCAGGCCTGGCGATAAATTTGATATTTCATGGTTTGCATTAATGGGCGTGGCAAAATGGCTCAACAGCGCCCCCCGGAAAACTTTGTGCCTCAAGCCCCACAATACGGTTTGACGTACATGCACGAAAATCGCTACACACCTGTATCATGGCACAACTTAAAGAAAAGTCTCTTGGAGCCATGGCCGAAACCGAACAGGAAGTCGGCCATTTTGAACATTCTGAATTAATCACGTAATTTTGGAGCAATATATGCCATTCCTTCGAGAATTAATACGGCCCGGACCGTATCGTGAACCCAGATGTGTTATACGTACAAATGTGCGTCTCCATCCTGCGACTACACGCATTACTTTTCTCTTTCAAAAGTGTTACCGTGGCGACGCTAGATGCCATAAGGCGCGCCCCCCTTCATCTGATTGGTCCATATTTGATAGTTCCCCAAAAGTCACCAAATTTTGCATGCAAGGCAGGCCTGGCGATAAATTTGATATTTCATGGTTTGTATTAATGGGCGTGGCAAAATGGCTCAACAGCGCCCCCCGGAAAACTTTGTGCCTCAAGCCCCACAATACGGTTTGACGTACATGCACGAAAATCGGTACACACCTGTATCATGTCGCTCATGGCGCCATGGCCGAAACCGAACAGGAAGTCGGCCATTTTGAATTAATTGTGTAATTTTGGCGCAATTTATGCCTTTCCTTCGGCAATTAATACGGCCCGAACCGTAACGTGCACCCAGGTGTGTTAGACCTCAAACTGTGCGTCTCCATCTTGCGACTACGCGCATTACTTTTCTCTTTCAAAAGTGTTACCGTGACGATGCTAGATGCCAAAAAGCGCGCCTCCCCTTCATCTGATTGGTCCATATTTGATAGTTCTCCAAAAGTCACCAAATTTTGCATGCAAGCCAGGCCTGGCGATAAATTTGATATTTCATGGTTTGCATTAATGGGCGTGGCAAAATGGCTCAACAGCGCCCCCTAGAAAACTTTTCTCTGTCATAACTTTTGAATGGTTTGACATAAAGAGTCGTGGGTGGTGTCATGGGACTCTGTATTGAGTCCTTGACCATAATTGGTGAAAATTAGCCCCCGCCCCTTCTTCTGATTGGTTGTCCCTATTTTCTGCTATAACTTTTGAATAGTTTGACATAGAGAGTCGTGGGTGGTGTCATCGGACTACGTATTGAGTCCTTGACCTTTATTGGACTGAATTAGCCTCGCCCCATCTTCTGATTGGTTGTCCCTATTTTCTGCTATAACTTTTGAATGGTTTGTCATAGAGAGTCGTGGGTGGTGTCATTTCTGATATGCTTATGGGGGGCGGTGGCCGTGAGTGCGAGGGCCCGTTCATCGCTGCTTGCAGCTTTAATTATGGGCATGCCAAGTAGTGGCATGACCATATTGCAGTCGTCCAGAATGGCCCAAAAGGCAATGTTGCTAGCGTTTCGCTAACATGCTAAAGTCGCAAAGGTCCCACTGCGCACCAGCGGGTGTAAAGCATGACCCCGCTCTGTTGTGGAAAAAAAAAATCCCCAAAAAATGAAACACGGCCGAGAAAACCTGAAAAATGAAGGCGTTAAATTAGTATCTAGAAAGGTTTCCCTTTTTTTATTATTATTATTATTCCGCACTTTTTTTCGTCCGTTAATACGGCCCGAACCGCAACGTGCACCCATGCATGGCATACATCGTTGGATGCGTCTCCATCGTGATTCGATGGGTATTACTTTTCTCAGTAATAGGGGTTACCGTGGCAACGCTAGTTGCCAAAAAGCAAAAAAAAAGGCGAAAATTCCCACGCTTATTGCTCGGCCGAACTTTATCGTAGAGACATCGTTCAAACTTTGAAACACTCGGCCCGATAGTCTTTAAAGGACCATACAACTTCATCATTCTAGTTATTACGGTTTTTGCGATATTTAACTTTCAATTTAAAAAAAAAATCCCTTTTATTTTGGACGTTTGTTGCTAGGCAACGGTTTATCGTACAGACATCATTACAACATTGACAAACCCGGGACGCTTTGTACTGCAACATATTTTAGTCTCGTCAAGCTTGCTATCACGGTTTTTGAGGTATTCCACTTTGTTCATTTTGATGCTAACGGAATTTCGGACGCTTGTTGTGCGGCAACACAATATCGTAGAGACTTTAATTTAACGTTAAAAGACTCGGGTTGCTGTGGACTACAACATACTAAGGTCTCATTACGCTGTCGTTTACAGCTTTTGAGATATTGAAGCCTAATTGTCCCATTCTATCCTATGGAGCTTGTTACCATGGCAACAAAAACCTATGCATTTGTATGGGGGAGCATGTGAATAAAACATCTGTTAATGCTGCCCAGACCGGAACGTGCACCCATGCATGGCATACATCGTTGGATGCGTCTCGATCGTGCCTCGATGGGCATTACTTTTCTCAGTCGAAAGTGTTACCGTGGCAACGCTAGATGCCAAAAAGCAAAAAAAAAGGCAAAAATTCTAACGTTTATTGCTCGGCCAGACTTTATCGTAGAGACATCGTTCAAACTTTCAAACACTCTGCCCGATTGGCACTAACGGACCGTACAAGCTCATTATGCCAATTATGACACTTTTTGCGATAATGACCTTTCATTTTTTTCTTTATTTCCATTTGACTTTGGACGCTTGTTGCTAGGCAACAGATTATCATAGAGACATGCTACAAATGTTCCCCGACTCGGCACGCTGTGGACTTCAACATATTCAAATTTCATGAAGCTGTTATTTAAGGAAATTTTATGTCAAAATCCATGCCAAATGGCCCCATTCATTCGGATGGGTTTTTTTACCACGGTGAAACAAAAACCTATCCATTAATGTAGCCTGAACCGCAACGTGCACCCATGCATGGCATACATCGTTAGATGTGTCTCCATGTTGCCTCGATGGGCATTACTTTTTTCAGTCAAAAGTGTCACCGTGGGGGGCGCTAGACGCCAAAAAGCGCACGCCTTTAATAACTATTGGGAGCACAGGAATGAATGCAATACAACTGTAAACACCTCAAACTGACATAGAACCACCACGAACACAACCACTACAGCCCTAAACCAAAGCAGCGAGAGGGGTCGAATGGGCCGTAGGGCATGCCCATATCAAAATTTCATGAAATTTTCTAGTTATTAGGGCCCGAGCACTTGCAGTGCGAAGGCCCTATTGTAATTGCAGGAATTATTCTTCTTCTTCTTCTTATTGTTCTGACAAAAGGAAGGCCTTTTTGCCCCCCTAAAAGTGCCCAAAAAGTCACCAAATTTTGCATGCAAGCCAGGTCTGGCGAAAAATTTGATATTTAATGGTTTGCATTAATGGGCGTGGCAAAATGGCTCAACAGCGCCCCCTTGAAAACTTTGTGCCTCAAGCCCCACAATGCGGTTTGTCGTACATGCACGAAAATCGGTACACACCTGTATCATGGCACAACTTAAAGAAAAGTGTCTGGGCGTCATGTCGAGAAACCGAACAGGAAGTCGGCCATTTTGAATTAATCGTGTCATTTTGGCGAAATTTATGCCTTCCTTCGGCAGTTAATACGGCCCGAACCGTAACGTGCACCCAGGTGTGTTATACATCAAAATGTGCGTCTCCATCCTGCAACTACGCGTATTACTTTTCTCTTTCAAAAGCGTTACCGTAGCGACGCTAGACGCCAAAAAGTGCGCCCACCCTTCATCTGATCGGTTCAGACAGAAAAAACTTTGTGCCTCAAGCCCCATAATACGGTTTGACGTACATGAACGAAAATCGGTACACACCTGTATCATGTCGCAACTTAAAGAAAAGTCTCTTGGCACCATGGCCGAAACCGAACAGGAAGTCGGCCATTTTGAACATTCTGAATTAATCGCGTAATTTTGGAGCAATATATGCCATTCCTTCGAGAATTAATACGGCCCGAACCGTATCGTGAACCCAGATGTGTTATACATCAAAATGTGCGTCTCCATCCTGCGACTACGCGCATTACTTTTCTCTTTCAAAAGTGTTACCGTGGCAACGCTAGACGCCAAAAGGCGCGGCCCCCCTTCATCTGATTGGTCCATATTTGATAGTACCCCAAAAGTCACCAAATTTTGCATGCAAGCCAGGCCTGGCAATAAATTTGATATTTCATGGTTTGTATTAATGGGCGTGGCAAAATGGCTCAACAGCGCCCCCCGGAAAACTTTGTGCCTCAAGCCCCACAATACGGCTTGACGTACTTGCATGAAAATCGGTACACACCTGTATCATGTCACACCTTAAAGAAAAGTCTCTTGGCGCCATGGCCGAAACCGAACAGGAAGTCGGCCATTTTGAATTAATTGTGTAATTTTGGCGCAATTTATGCCATTCCTTCGGCAATTAATACGGCCCGAACCGTAACGTGAACCCAGGTGTGTTATACATCAAAATGTGCGTCTCCATCCTGCGACTATGCGCATTACTTTTCTCTTTCAAAGGTGTTACCGTGGCGACGCTAGACGCCAAAAGGCGCGCCCCCCTTCATCTGATTGGTCCATATTTGATAGTTCCCCAAAAGTCACCAAATTTTGCATGCAAGCCAGGCCTGGCGATAAATTTGATATTTCATGGTTTGCATTAATGGGCGTGGCCTAACGACTCAACAGCGCCCCCTAGAATACTTTTCTCTGCCATAACTTTTGAAAGGTTTGACATAGAGAGTCGTGGGTGGCGTCATGGGACTCGGTATTGAGTCCTTGACCATAATTGGTGAAAATTAGCCCCGCCCCTTCTTCTGATTGGTTGTCCCTATTTCCTGCTATAACTTTTGAATGTTTTGACATAGAGAGTCGTGGGTAGTGTCATGGGAATCTCTAATGAGTCCTTAGGCTTCGTTGGCCTTAATTAGCCCCGCCCCTTCTTCTGATTGGTTGTCCCTTTTTTCTGCTATAACCTTTGAATGGTTTGACATAGAGAGTCGTGGGTGGTGTCAGGGGACTCTGTAATGAGTCCTTGAGCTTCTTTGGCCTTAATTAGCCCCGCCCCTTCTTCTGATTGGTTGTCCCGATTTTCTGCTAAAACTTTTGAATGGTTTGACATAGAGAGTCGTGGGTGGTGTCATCAGATTCTGTATGGAGTCCTTGACCTTCATTGGCCTGAATTAGCCCCGCCCCTTCTTCTGATTGGTTGTCCCTTTTTTCTGCTATAACTTTTGAATGGTTTGACATAGGAAGTCGTGGGTGGTGTCATTTCTGATATGCTTATAGGGGGCGGTGGCTGTGAGTGCGAGGGCCCGTTCATCGCTGCTTGCAGCTTTAATTATTATTATTATTTTTCTGACGAAAGGAGGGCCTTTTTGCCCCCCTAAACGTGCCCAAAAAGTCACCAAATTTTGCACCCAAGCCAGGCCTGGCGAAAAATTTGATATTTAATGGTTTGCATTAATGGGCGTGGCAAAATGGCTCAACAGCGCCCCCTTGAAAACTTTGTGCCTCAAGCCCCACGATACGGTTTGACGTACATGCATGAAAATCGGTACACGCCTGTATCATGACGTAACTTAAAGAAAAGTCTCTGGGCGTCATGTCGAGAAACCGAACAGGAAGTCGGCCATTTTGAATTAATCGTGTCATTTTGGCGAAATTTATGCCATTCATTCGGCAGTTAATACGGCCCGAACCGTAACGTGCCCCCAAGTGTGTTATACATCAAAATGTGTGTCTTCATCCTCCGACACCACGCATTACTTTTCTCTTTCAAAAGCGTTACCGTGGCGACGCTAGACGCCAAAAAGCGTGTCACCCTTCATCTGATTGGTTCAGACAGAAAAAAATTTGCGCCTCAAGCCCCATAATACGGTTTGACGTACATGAACGAAAATCGGTACACATCTGTATCATGTCGCAACTTAAAGAAAAGTCTCTTGGCGCCATGGCCAAAACCGAACAGGAAGTCGGCCATTTTGAACATTCTGAATTAATCGCGTAATTTTGGAGCAATATATGCATTTCCTTCGAGAATTAATACGGCCCGAACCGTATCGTGAACCCAGGTGTGTTATACATCAAAATGTGCGTCTCCATCCTGCGACTACACGCATTACTTTTCTCTTTCAAAAGTGTTACCGTGGCGACGCTAGACGCCAACAAGCGCACCCCCCCTTCATCTGATTGGTCCATATTTGATAGTTCCCCAAAAGGCACCAAATTTGGCATGCAAGCCAGGCCTGGTGATAAATTTAATATTTCATGGTTTGCATTAATGGGCGTGGCAAAATGGCTCAACAGCGCCCCCCGGAAAACTTTGTGCCTCAAGCCCCAAAATACGGTTTGATGTACATGCACGAAAAT